>NC_050176.1:22705869-22860869 GCF_008315115.2 Sander lucioperca
GTCTGGGAGGTCACATAACTGATGACTGTTTTATGGAAGCCAGTGGTGCAACGAGTTGTAGCTCAAATGCAGAACTTACAATGTTAGTTAAAGTTTGTTTTTTGGGGAATTGTACTACTTTTCCTATTTATCCAGAGGGATACTTCTGAATGCCTTTTTAGCTATGCTTGCAGCTTGGCTCTAGGGATACCAGTATTGGCTGGGTTGGTCTAGAGGTCTAACACTCTGAAAATTGGAATATCTCAAATTCAAATATCCCCGGAGAATTATCCCAATAACTTTGGCGATCCCCTGACTTTTAATTTAAGGTTGACACACCAGGGAGATTTTTGGCAGTCGGACCAAGTTGGGGCGGCGGTGAGTGTCCATCGCCCCAGTGTTTGCGGTGTGTCCCGCATCGTCGCCACTTGTCGAACCTCGTTGGCTTTTTTTCCAGCATCGAAGCTGTCGGTGAGAAAAATCACTCTGATTGGCTGTTCAGCTTAAGCAAATTAGTGGACAAGAAGAAAAACAGAAGTGAGGAAAGTAAACAAATGACTGAAGTCAAGAGGGCACACACAGAAGACTCTTCTCATTTTTCATCTTCATCTCATCTGATCAATCCAATACACAATAAGGCTGTCAAATGTATTAATTATATATATAAATAATTTATATATATATATATTATATACACCCTTTGTTCAAAAGTATCACTGTAAAAAAGTATCACTGTAAATTTAAGTGTGTGTCTTGCTATGTCTATTGCTAATTGGCTAGTTAACGTGATAATAATTCTCACGAACGTTAAAAAACATATTCAAATTTCACTCACTGAAAGAACTGGAGCGTAGACTTCTTGGAAGGATCCGTTAGTACAATTAAAGTACAGTAAGCTACATCATGCGTCGGAAATTTGCTTGAAAATTGTCCAAAAACCCGGTTGGGAGATCAAGTGCAGTGACTCAGATTAGTGTTAGCTGTAGCAAAGATCCTCTATACTAAAGAAAGCCAACTCTTTTCCAATGAAAGTAGCTAGCACCAGCTCCAAAAGTCGCTAAAAGTAACTAGATGATGTCATACGCTCTTTTGCATATTTGTGACGTCATTACACAAGCATTTGCATAAAGCTTAGTGGTTGTGTCAGCAAAGTAGATTGAAAGGAATATAAATCTTTAGCCAAATAATCACAAATTCAATACAGGAATTTATATCTTTGAAGTAAAAAAAGAAATTCTACAAAGGGAGGGAGATAGATCGCTAAAGAATTCTCAAAGAAGGCTGGCTTGCCCAGGGCCAGGCCAGCTCAGCGGTGTCTTTCTCCCAACGCGTCCCACTGTCTCTCGTACCTACACCTGCCCCCGCACCCTGTCCCCTTCTACCTGCATTCTGTGTTCACGTTCACCTTTCCCGTTGGAATCAATCCACTCAGGACCAGCTGCTAGTCTCCTAAAGAGCCGTGGCCGTGGCGGCGCCCACGTGACACAGATACAGGAAACTATGAGTTGGGGTGTCTCGGTTCTAAACCGTCTCTGGCTGTAGTGTCGGAGAACAGAGCTGTAGGGCTAACCTGGTCTTAATACAGGCACCTGTCAATCACTGTGACCATGCCCTTAATTATGCAGAACTTTGAGCCTGAATATAACGATGAGAAAAATTCACCCCCTCAGAGTTGTTATGAAGTGTAAACTAAGGCTATGTTTAGACGGAAACGATCTGAAGAGAAAACGCAAAAGTGGCATTGCGGTCTCACTTTTTATTCCGCGTTTAGACGAGAGTTTTGGGGGGGAAATCTGCGTGCATATGGTGACGCAAAAGTGTGTGAGATTCGATGTAGTATGCATGCCAGGCGGCTAGGTGGCACTGCCACACAACACCACCAAGGCCGCGCGCCTACGTAGAACCTTCCTTCTACTTCTCTCCTTAGTAGCACCAAACCAAAAACAAAAACAAAAAACAACAGCTCGTCTGGACAGACGAGGAGGTGGAGTTGAATGTTTGTCTGATGATGACCGGCAGTCAACCGTGATAAGCCACAGCACAGCACGCACGGGAGCACTACCAATATCCTGAGCCTCGCAGCCCTTCATCCGCAACGTTGTAGCCTACTCTGGCTCACATGAATAGGTCATCGAACTATAACAACCTTATCCACATTGTCGAAATCATTTAAATATTGAGCCATTACATTGAAAATCTTTTAGATAACAGGAGCCTATACTTTCTGTAGCCTGCTGTGTAACAACAGACTACCTGGATGCCTTTTTCTCGTCTCTCTCCCCACCGCTGTCTTCAGACTTTTGAGTTTTTACCATTTAGACGGGAACGCGACGGTGGAGTGTTTTTAAGAGTTCCACTCTGGAGGGTGGTTTCACTTTTTTGCGTTTTTAAGCCCCAAAAACGCCGTTGCTGTATAAACGAAAGGCACATCTGATAAAATATTTTTTTCATTTTCACGATTCAAATTTTTAGCTACAGAGACAAAACCTGTTTTTTTGTACCAGGCTGTCAACATGTTTAATTCTGCTGTAAAGTTGGGCATTTATAACATGGGGGTCTATGGAAATTGACTCGCTTCTGGAGCCAGCCTCAAGCAGCCCCTTGATGAACTGCAGTTTTTGGCATGTGTTTCATTGCTCAGCACGGGAGGTTGCCCCTTGCTTTAAACCAAGGAAGGAACTTGGATTGTTGGAATGTGTACATTCAAAAGTTGTTTTAGTCGTGCAACAGAAAACTCAGATTGGACAGATAGTCTAGCTAGGGGACTGTTCATTTTTAATTTAAGGGGCTACCGGAGGAGTTTTGGGCTCTTTAGTCAAAATAGACCTGACCCTCCCTTCACCAGTAGTAAATTTTTCTATGACCATCCAAAATGATTGGGAAAAGAGGCATGACCCTCCCCAATAATGTATTGATGCCTTCTGTACTGGTTTGCACTTGGCGAAGATATACAGATAGCCATTGTTTTTTACAATCATGACATACATGACTTAACCTCTGCTTTCTCATCTTACACATCCCACTCCTCTGTTATGGTGTGGTGGCCATTTCAGTAGATTTACTCACTAACATTGTTGTGGAAACACAATAAGCATGGAAACTAAATGCACACTTCCTGCATTACTTCAAATACTAAGTTCCTCCTCTAGTAAACTAGTATTCACATGAAATAAAACAATAAAACATTGAGACCATTCAGCAAAGCACACTGGGTAATAACAAATTCAACACATGAACTGGTTGCTATGAACACAATTTCACAAATAATCACTGGGACCGAAAGGATATTTGAGTCGGGTATGGCTGCAGCCTGGAGACCTCCTGTCTCATGCCCTACTGGCTGGTGCAATCCCCGAGCTTCGACTTTTCAAAATAAAAGCTCGCGTCTGGTGTGCTATGTTTTCCTACTTTGGTGTTTTGGATCTTTTTGAACTAAACAGTACGGCAATCATGCTAATGAATACCATTATTTTTTCAGCAGATGTCTTAGTTACAACATGAAGCAAAGCAGTTTTGTATATGATTTATTCAGTTTGGGAAATCCCACGCTCTCTACAAACTACCGAGACTGAGAGCTACATGGATAAATATGCACCAAACAAGCCACTTTGGAGTTTTGAATACAAAAGTTGGGTGACACCCCCCCCATAGACTGAAAAACGTTGGGTGACCCTCCCTTCAACAAAGAATAAAAAGACATGACCCTCCCCTATTTTCCTCCGGTGGTCCATTCCATAAATACAGAACGGTCCCTAGCTGTCTGGATTTACCCTGCAGAGATCTGAGGAGCAGTTAACCATAGTCCTCACAAATCCACCAGAGGTTAGAACACCAACACAAAGAAAGAGGAAGGGGACGGACATCCGGCCGAAAAGAGTGACATCTGGCGGAAACATACAAATTTTAGTGCTAAACTTTTTGTAGCTTTTCGAACGCATGGTTCATGAGAACAGGCTGACCCTGAAAAAACTTACAAAACTTTTGTACTACTACATTTACCTGACAGAGAGAAAGGTTGCTGGTTATGCTGGATTTAGATTACTCACATAATATCACAATTAAAATATAATGCTGTATTTTTCATTAAACTATCCAGCATCATATTAGAGTCAGTACATTGAGCTAATAATGCCTCTTTTCACTCTTCACTTTAACACCTCTGTGTTTTTGTTTGATTACTCTTGGCTACAGTAGTTTGCATGCATTAGCTCAGAGTGCTAACTTGGCTTGTTTACTTCATTAGATTCCTTGTTTTTATGGACAGATGAGTCTATTTACATCCGTACAACAGCATGCTGCGTGTAACATTTGTTACCTCATTCGAAGAAAACCGGCCAGACGGAGTGACTACCTCACTCACTCGCAGAGATTCCTGCCTTTATAGTATGATGATTAACAGCTACAGAAATAAAGATGGAATGGGGTTTATTGTTAAGCTGAATGCTAAAAAACATCTTGATAAAACAAAGCGGTCCATGACTAATATGAGAGGTGGTCAAGGAGACGTGAAAGTCATGAAGATAATAGACATGCGAGTATTATATCCTACCATAGGTGATGTTGCACTGTTGGCTGCAACAAAGGATGGTAGTGGACAGATGAGGCACCCTGAGGCAGCTGAGATCATTTTTTAACAACTGAACTGTAGTAGTTGCTGTGCCCAAATATGCCAGTAAAAATAAATTGGCAACCCATAATGATATTGAGCAAGTATATTGATTTTGCATTAAATTTGGCTTAGTTCCATGTTTAATTTTAGGTAATTTTTGTATCATATATAAACTCTAAATACATTTAGATTAAGACATTTTAATTCTTAAGTCAAACAAGTGTTTTTCCATGTGCAGGAAGGCAGATGATCTGTGTATGACTTGTACGACAGGTCTGGACCATTCGTGAATTTCAGTCATACCTAAAAGAAGATTCTATGTACAGTACGTGGAAATTGGTGAATGCCACAGATTCTCTTAAAACACTTGTGCATACCACTTGAGAAGGTTCGTATGAGTGGGCCTTGCATGAAGCCCAGTGTGTAGTTTAGTAGAGCAGCCTGTAGTATAGTCTGGCTTGAATGTCAAGGAAGGTGGTAGGTAGGCAGGCTCAGCAAAAATCTTGAGTTTCCAGAGGTGAACATTTATTTACAGTGCTCTCTACTACACATGTAGTCTATATCCACGACGTTCCACTTCCGTGATTGCTCCAGTGCCGCCGGAAATTCCACCGGATTTAACTCTTTTCGGCCAGATGTCCGTCCCCTTCCTCTGTCTCTGTGTTGGCGTTCTAACCTCTGGTAGATTTGTGAGGACTATGGTTAACTGCTCCTCAGATCTCTGCAGGGTAAATCCAGACAGCTAGCTAGACTATCTGTCCAATCTGAGTTTTCTGTTACACGACTAAAACTACTTTTGAACGTACACATGTTCCACCAAAACAAGTTCCTTCCTGAGACTATTTAGCAGAGGCACCGTGGCTCCGTCCGGAGCTTAGCGCCGCCCAAGGCGATTGTGATTGGTTTAAAGAGATGCCAGCACGTTTTTCTCCTTTCCCAGAATGCTGAGTGGACTAGACAGACCCTCCACGGCGCTGTGGAGGAAGGTCTGGCAATGCGAGACTAGTACACATGTAACTCAGAAACTTAACTCGTAGAAAATGAAACAAAAGGTACGTCCAGGAGCAAAAATCCAATTGACTATAGGGTGTTCAATTCACATCTAGATAGTCTCGCTTTGCCAGACCCTCCACACGCTGCGGAGCGGAGAAAGGTCTGGCTAGTCCACACAGCATTCTGGGATGGGAGAAAAACGTGCTCTGGTTTATTGGCATTTCTTTAAACCAATCACAATTATCATGGGCGGCGCTAAGCTCTTCACAGAGCAGCTGTAAAATAGTCATGCGAGAGAAAACTCCGATTGGACAGATAGTCTAGCTAGCTGTCTGGATTTACCCTGCAGAGATCTGAGGAGCAGTTAACCATAGTCCTCAATTACAACACAAAGAAAGAGGAAGGAAACAGACATCGGCAAAAATACATGCATCCGGCCGAATGTCCGGAGCAATTCCGGAAGTGGAACGTCAAGGATAGAGACTAGGACTGCTACAACCACAACACTGAGGGTTGAACTGGTGTTTGGTGTTTTAAGCCCCCAACGCCATCTTCCAGGCAGCGCTGCCTGGAAGGCACTAGGATTAGGCAATGGTTATGGTTAGGGTTAGGTGCCTTGAAGTCGACGGTCGCAGCGCTGCCTTGAAGTCGACGTTGGGGGCTTAAAACACCATCGAGCGGTTGGACTACACAATAAACTATAGACTAGGGTTGGGTATTGTTCAAATTTTAACGATTCTTGATACTGATTATTTGAGGGGGGGACAACAGATCACATGCCTAATTCACATAAAAATCAGAATTTTAAAACTTGTACACAATTTAAATTCACATTCAAAATTTTACGTTTAACAGCAGCAAGGGGTATAGCAAAAGCATCAGTAAAAATACAAGATATAATACATCTGTAAACAGTAAAAAAAAAAGCTGTTAACTGTAAAAAGCAAGATATAATAAGTAAACAGACTGAATACACAGTACTCACAGTATTGCATATTACACATGAGGGAATTGTCAGCTATGAAACCTGTCAGCGTGATGCAATGTTATAATAGCAATGGTAAATTATAGCAACCTGAAAATAATATTATTGCAATGTGGAACAGACAAGTGGTGAGTAATTGAGCGTTCTCAACCACTTTGTCATACAGAAATAATAAGAGCTTCTGATCTCACAGACATCCAGTAACTCAAATCAGTTAAAATAATCTCACATTAGGCAAGTGGTAAAAGTCAATTGACTGAATCTCAAAGTCTAAAACTTCTAAAAATCCGGCTCATGAAAAGACAAAGAGTATCTTCAAGTTGTTAAGTCTCTGGTTTGTTCTCAAAGAGGGAGCCTGTTTGGAAAGAATGAGAGAGACAGAAGAAAATAAATGAGCTGCTCTGTTGAGACTCCGACCACATCATGAGGATTTTATATGGTGTTGAATCACACGTGTTATAAATTGCACAAAGACTTCAGCAGTAGCGAATCAATCAACGATCAAACAGAATACGCTTTACACATTACATGTAACCATGTGAGAAAACTTTTCTCTCATTTAAGTTTGTATCAAACTCACTTTACCCCCAAAATTGCTTCAAAAGTAATATATCTAATGTATGGGATTGTGTTATAATTAACGTATGAACTTGTGGCACAGGACATATTTAGCACTATATTTAGACCTGATTTTGATATAAATTATTATTGCTATTAAAGACTTTTTCCAGTAAATGGGAATGTAATTAGAGAAACTGGTTGTCATTTTAAGTCACTTGAAATTACATTATGAATTGAACAATGCCAATACCTGCATTTCCCTACCTGCCATACAAAGAGAGAGGGCATTCTCCAGCAACACTGAGCGGTGTGATGTTGGGTTTGTATTACAAAAAATAAAGCCAGTCTCTAATCCTTCCTACATGTAAAGCTCAAATTTTGGTTTATGACAAACATCTTAATACACGCTCTCTTACTCTGTTGCAATTATTGCTCTGGCAAGTGAGCCAATGGAAAAATAGTCCTCTTTGTCATTCCAACCCGAGTAGATAATTACAGGTTTGTTCTCCAAATTAAATTCTCGAGGGACAGAATACTATAGCGTCTCTCACTCGAGGATGAGAAATGGCTGACGGAGCAGATCCCTGTAGCCTCGCTGATAAGATTTACACTGCAGCGTGTAGAGAATAAACCCCTGTATCTACTTGATTGTAAACAGCCCAGCAAGCAATGGCTTCTTTATTGATCTTTTCACCTGAATAACACAATACCCAGAACGCCGTTTTCTAAGCCTGGCTTTAGCTTTTACAGTTCAGCTCAGTTCTATTAGAAAGCAATTAATGTAGCTATTTATTTATTAATGCAATAGGCATGGGAGTGATTCAGAGCCTGCCTGACCTTTGCTGGAAAGTTGACCCTATAAAGAAACGACATGAAAGTCAGATTCTATGAGGCTTTACACACTCTGGGGAACTGTTAATCTGCTGGCTGGAAAACATTTTTGGTAAATAGGTATCGAAAGGTTTTAGGTTGATTTTTCTGCAATGGTATTCCCATCTCATGCCACGTGAAAAAGCTTGAGAGGATTAGGGGAGCTTTTTATTCACAAGATTTCGATTTTTCTTCCTGCTTGTAAACTCTAAAAGGCCCACAAGTGGGAATTTGATTGAACTAACAGCTGCTTTTATGCTGCAAATAAAGATATCCATGCAAGACGATGATGGCAACGGACAAAGCAGTGGACCAGACATCCGATTATCATTCAAGGATATCTTGCAGAACAGCACTTTCAGTCTAGACAAAGTCATCATAAACTCCAAACCAAGGTTGTCCGAAAGTCAGCGGCAAGTCACTTTTGCACGACAATCACTGTCAGCCTTAGCAAACAAAATGTCTTATCCCGGCCTCATCTGAATGACATGGAGATAATTATCGAGGTGGGCCTCATCAGAATTCATTAGAAGCCCCTTTCTCTATGAGACAATGTGACTATTATGTCAAAATTCCTGTCAGCTATTTTTATCATATCTGCCACAGATCTAGCTTCAGTGAATTCATATAGGGAGGTAATTACCTCACACTCAGGAAAAGTAGGGTGGAGACTGACAGACGGAGGGCGGGGAGGTTTGGCACAAACCAACACCCCAGGGTTGTCTGAATACAGGATGAGATGAAATCAGGGAGACAAGGAAATGTATGATTACTGTGTCACCCCGAAGAGAGCTGTTGTGGAAAGCTAAATGTCAGCAACAGCTATGATTAACCACATTTCCCGGAACAAAGCTGAAGGCAAACTGTAAAGCCACTATAATCCAGAGTGTTACACCAGTGAAATAATTCATAACCATCTTTGGTGGAAAAAGCCAAAATTAATGCAAGCTTTTTTTCTTCTTTTTTTTTAAATTATTTAACCCTTTGAACTCTGCAGTAGAAATGGTCCTCCAGTGCCTACATTGATATTTTAGCTTCTTGTGATTTCTTGGAGTATCTTCAGTACAACCTAACCTAAAGGGTTATGCAAGTCAATAAATCATAATAATTAATAAAAGTATTGAAATATTGTCATAAATAAAGAAAACTACAAAAATGTGTTCATCACATTTTACTAAATAAACCCACAAAACATATTGATCCAAAATATTTCTTAACATTCCAGAAGTTATTTGAACTGTGTAATGTTTTTAGCTTCTGAGATATGCTCCTTTTTATGAGCAGAGTGTAATGGTGTTTTGATACTTTCATCTGCAATAAAAACTGTGTCACGCGGTTTTGCACCGGACGTCACATAACTTGATGAAGTCATCACGAGTGTACGACATCATGCCATGAAAGACAGAAGCCTTAGCTTTCAGCTGCAAAAAGAATGAATGTTCTAGCTGGTTTTTAGTTTAGATCCATTGAAACAGGATCATGGGAACAACGGTCTCCTGCGCCCACCGTTGGGACGTTAGTTCTTTAAGGGTTAACGTTAGTTCTCTAAGGGTTAAATTGCCCATAGATGTGAATTTGGTTGTCTGTCTGGTAGACTGGGGACCAGCCCAGGCTGTCCCCATGAATATATTATCAGGTTCCAGAGTTATACTGTCTTTGCTTCTGTAATTCCTCAAAAAAAAAACAGGGCCTTGATTTACCTCAACTGCAGAAGGTAACAGGATTTTAAACCGTCCCCCATCATTTGCCGCTTAATTTCTTCCTCACCATGGACTGCCAGGAGCTCCTGCACCTCAACATGTTGCCTCATATCACTGTTTTTCAAATCTTTGTTTACCACCACTGTAATGCTGAAAACATTCCTGCTGCCATGTACCGTTTGTTTATGGGCTGCGGCGACCTGTGACAATACACTGTGGCTTCCATTTCCAACCGGAGCAGCCCTACAGCTGTGTTACTAGTTATACTACACTTCTTCAAAACTGCTGAGGTTCAGTAACACACGCCATACACAGACCACATAGATGTATAAAAAAATAGCTTCTATGTAACATTAGTAAACTATTTTGCTATGTTGCTGTAGCTACGATTGCTACATTTGCACTACATACATG
The DNA here is from genome assembly GCF_008315115.2 of Sander lucioperca. Taxonomy (NCBI): domain Eukaryota; kingdom Metazoa; phylum Chordata; class Actinopteri; order Perciformes; family Percidae; genus Sander; species Sander lucioperca. The sequence goes on from NC_050176.1 coordinate 22,715,981, forward strand.
CACACCCCAACCAAGATTACACCTGGGGACACAGAGTTGAAAGCAACACATACACTTCACCAATATTGTCTTATCTTTATGCATTCTTTCCCCATCAGAATAGTTTAAAAGATGTTATCACATTAAAAAGTCTACTTGTGGTGTCTTTAATGTTGTTTTCAGGATCTTGTGACACTGCAGTGCACTACAGTGAAGGATGGAACACAACCTTTCCATCAGCGACGGAGCAGCCGGCACTCAAATCTGCTCATATTCATAACACACAAGAGAAGGAATTGGTTATTCAGGCCTATTTCATCACATCCTCTCCATCACCTGTCAGCCTTTTAATTAACCTGAGTGACATGAAATGATCACATTTATCATGCAGACGTTCACTGTTTGCGCAAGTGTTTGTAGGACAAAGGGAAACAGATAAGCTAATGCTAATGCTTACCTCTTTTTTTTTTATACTGTGATGATACTTGTGTTAATGTATTTGTTTTTAATGTCCTGGGAATCGGTTTAGCTGTGATTTCTTAACAGAACTTAGCTGAATCTCCCAAACAAATTTACCCTAGTTACTAATAAAGAAGCCTTGAACCTTCAACCACATTACTAATACATGAAACAAGCTTTAGACAATTGTTTTGGATGACAGGATTTCATGCATGGATTAACTGTTTGCTTCGGTACATCAATATCACAAATGTATAATCACGATCTCATGGTCCTTATGGTATCTCGGTATATTCCCAGAGGCAACACAGATGTGGAAGTCAGAATCTCATTCACAACATCTGTTAAATATTGCACTGAACTACAGGCAAATGGTTAATCAATAGGTTTATAGTATGTAAATGTTCTTGATGCACTTTCACATCAATATTATGCATAGAATTTGCTGTACGTCCCAATCCACCTGGCGTAATCTCTTCACTCCCATGATAGATATGTGTGCGTCCATTTAATCAACCGGTTGCAGAATAATGTCCTCATAAACAGGCTCAGCTGCTCGTCCCCTGGAGTGAACGATGCGCTCCTATCTCTCATGCCCAATCAAAACATCTTGCTCTGGCTTGGTGCCAGGTAAGATAGTAGCCCAGGCTGCCAGACAGCCGCCACCCCGGCCTGGCAAAAGCCCACCCGGTGTTAATTCAGTGTAGAGACTGGCCTGGCAGGCGGACCGTTGGGGAGATTGATGATGTTGCTGTGTTTAATTACTTTTATTTGTGTTTTTGGCACAGGAATGTCTTTTTTTCCCCCTCGCCTTGTCAGAGAAAACTAATCACGTTGACAAGGATTTACAGACCCAAGTTTCATCTCGTCTCCCTCTCTTAACTACTTATCATTTGCGTATTAACAAACACTACACTGAAAGGAGAACTTCCTCAGAGGATTCTGTACAGACACAAATATAGCTTGAGGGACTTTGTAGTGCAGATTGGGGATACACTCACCGCACACACACACACACACACACACACACACACACAGTTATTACACAATACACACAATGCCTTCCAATGATTAACATGTTTAATGCCTTGCTCATGGGCACCTCAGCAGTGCCCAGGAGGTGAACTAGGACCTCTCCGGCTACCAGAACACATGGTCCGAGCTGGATTTGAACCGGCCATCCTCCCAAGCCAAATCACCACGGACTGAGAGGGCTTTTCCACCTGCCTCATTTAGTTTGGTTGAATTGGTTTTTCCCCTTGGTATGGTTCATGGGCAGGTGTGAATGCAGCAATCGCACTAGTATGGGCACTAAAAGTGGACCAAAGAGGTGGTCTCGGTTTCGCTTTCAATCGAACTCTGGAGTGGTTTGTTTGTGGTGAGAATACGATCCGACCTCAGACTGCACCGTCTACTCCGCAAGTGTGAGCTAAACGGCTCCAGTAGTCAGGTGAGCTTTTCAATCTCCGATGTGGCAGATCATGCAAACTGTAGCAGTGTGCAGTGTTTCTCTCACAGAAAAAGACTGCGGTCACTCGCATTTCCGTGGTCAAACCAGCCGCCGCTAAAGTTAGAGACAGACACTGCGAAGCAGAGCGAAGTCTCGGTGAGCAGAGCAGACGTAGTAACACCTCATTTCCACCACTTGCGGAACAGCCCCGCTGCTGAATGGCTCCGTGCTCTGCCGTCCGTCAATACCCACCAGGTGCGGATTTGTTGCGGTACGGCTGCGGCCATGACTGACAGCTGAAGTCACGAGATCTCGCGAATTCAGGTAGAATAGGACCACAAAACCAACAACAGTTTGCTTCCATCCAGAGGAGTAGAGGGGAAACAACTCTGTGCTGTGTTTTCAAGGTGTAGTGCAGGGAAATATGATCCGCCGTGAGCACGCTGTATTTTACTTTGAAAAGTAACCGGATTTTTATTTTGTTTCTGTGCTCGACTTCCTGTCCCACACTATCTGCCGTGTGCTGAATTGCTGCGGAGCTCTCCGGCGTCCGGCAAAAATAGAAGCTCTGCGTATCTGCTCTGGAGGACTGCGGACAGCGGGAGCTGGGACGGAGTAGGGACGCAGACGTTCCGCAGTCAGTGGAAATACACACACTGACTTTAATGGAAACCTAATGACTCCGTTGACGTTCTGGAGCCGTTCCGTAACCGGTGGAAATTGGGGGTAACGTCGCTCGCGAAACAATGTCTGATTATTTAAATGAAATGAGCTGGTTTGACCATGGAGATGCGAGAAATATGCACTAGTCCAGAACACAGGACCTTCTTCCTGTATTTACTTACTGACCAATAAGCAGAGTGAACGTTCTCGTATGATTGTAATGACGCATTCTGGTACGCTTGGATCTTTCTGTGTCCAACCAAGAAAAAAAACGCTGATTTTGACCAGAGCAAACAAACTATAGGTGTAAAAAATTGCCCTGAGATACTGCTGCCCCCAATTTACTTCAAAGCTTCCACATCTACATGGTGGTTTAGCCTACAGTTTAGAGGTATTTACTGACCATCAGCAGCTAGGTTAAAGTTGTTAAAGTAGCAGCAGTACTTTAGAAGTCCAGTCAGTTGATCTGTGCTGCATTGTTCTCACACCCTCCAACTCTGAACTAAAGCTGCTGATTCCAGAATGTAGCCTTACCAGTGGATTACGCTAGCAAGCCTGCTAAAAAGACACAACATATAAGACAACTTTAGAGTTACGTTACTCCTCTTTTGTTCGCAGCCACACCAAGCTAGCAGGTAATTGAGCAGTAGTTCATGGAACACACGCAAACCAAACTGATATTAACCCTAAAATGGCAAACAAGTTGACCCTAAAATAGTTGAAGTAATTGAGCATTACTGGCATTAGAAACTGTAATGAAATTACTCGATTTCAAATTGTAATCCCTTACTATGCTCACAGACTTAGGGCGTTTTCACACCTGTAGTTTGTTTGCTTTGGTCTGAATCAGTTGGTGAGTTTGTAAACTTGGAGCGATTTGCCCTCGGTTGGTTTGGTTTGGTTTGGTTTGGTTTCACACCTGGAAAAATCCAAGCGTACCAAAATGCATCATTACAAATCAGGCAAGAACATTCACTCCTCTTATTGGTCGGATGTGTCTGGGGGCGGGAGCAAGAAAGTAAATACAGGAAGAAGGTCCTGTGTTCTGGACTAGTGCATATTTCTTGCATCTCCATGGTCAAACCAACTCATTTCATTAAAATTATCAGACATTGTTTCGCGAGAGACGTGACTACATCTGCTCTGGTCACCGAGACTTTGCTCTGCTGTGCGGTGTCTCCAATTTTAGTGGCAGCTGGTTTGACCACGGAGATGAGAGTGACGGACGGCTTGACTGCAGTCTATTTCTGTGATACAGCTGCTACAGTTTGCTGCTCCGTACTCGAACCGCACCAACTAATATGTACTCCTCCAGTCTGACCTAGTGTCTCCTGTAGTCAGGTGTGTCCACCAGTCTGAGCTAGTGTCTCCTGTAGTCAGGTGTGTTCAACAGTCTGAGCTGATGTCTCCTGTAGTCAGGTGTGTCCACCAGTCTGAGATAATGTCTCCTGTAGTCAGGTGTGTTCAGTAGTCTGAGATAATGTCTCCTGTAGTCAGGTGTGTTCAGCAGTCTGAGCTGATGTCTCCTGTAGTCAGGTGTGTTCAGTGGTCTGAGCTGATGTCTCCTGTAGTCAGGTGTGTTCAGTAGTCTGAGCTGATGTCTCCTGTAGTCAGGTGTGTTCAGCAGTCTGAGCTGATGTCTCCTGTAGTCAGGTGTGTTCAGCAGTCTGAGCTGATGTCTCCTGTAGTCAGGTGTGTTTAGCAATCTGCGATGCAAAAGAGCAGCAAACTGTAGCAGCTTGCAGTGTTTCTATCACAGAAATAGACTGCAGTCAAGCTTGCTGTCCGTTAGTCATATCTCTGTGGTCAAACCAGCTGCCGCTAAAATTGGAGACAGACGCCGGCAGAGCAAAGTCTTGGTGACCAGAGCAGACGTAGTCACGTCCCTTGCGAAACAATGTCTTTGGTTTGACCACTTGACCAGAACACAGGACCTTCCTGTATTTACTTTCTTGCTCCCGCCCCCAGACATATCTGACCAATAAAAGGGCTGGACGTTATTGCCTGATTTGTAATGACGCATTTTGGTATGCTGTGATTTTTCCAGGTGTGAAACCAAACCAAACCAAACCAAACCAACCGAGGGCAAATCGCTCCAAGTTTACAAACTCACCAACTGATTCGGACCAAAGCAAACAAACTATAGGTGTGAAAACGCCCTGAGACCACCTCTTCAAGCAGATCTCGGTACGCTTGTTTGGTCCGCTTTTGGTGTGCACCAGAGTTTGATTGCTGGGTTCTCACCTGCCCAAATGAACCGCACCAGCGAGCAAACAAACTTAGTTTGATTCAACCAAACTAAAAGAGGCAGGTGTGAAAGCGCTCTAAGTCATTACAGTACTGGTATGTGTTATAAAGTAATGCCTTACTGCCCAACACCATTGTAAAGAACACAGTTACATATGGACATGGAAAGTCTCAAACAAATATTAGTTGATTTTTGTAGTTTGAGAATGAGGCTGATTACCTGGTGTAGCTGAAATGTCTAGTCTGACACTGATGCATTGATGAGCAATTGAAAATGCCAGTCTGAGTGTGTCTTTAACAGATCTGAGGAGTATGAAAGTAAGCTTTGAAAGCCTGAAATCTCAGCACCTGGCAAAGTCATGAGTCACTGGTATTGATCAGAAAATGCCATCAACCTCCCACAGATGTAACGCAGGCATTTGTATTTTGAGGCACGGAAAGTCTTACTTATTTCCCCTTTAACCTTTTCTTATTGAAAGAAAGTCCTGCTGTTTTGTGGATATGCAAAGCATCACATTTACACATCCACACGATCACACCTACCTGCCTGATGCAATCACAGCCTTTGTGTTTTGCTGAGATTTGGTGCCTTGCTCAAAGGCACCTTTTAGCTATTGATTCACTGTCCCTTTACTGTGTTCTGCTGGGTTTAGTTTATCGTTTGACTGACTATGTATTTTATTTCATCAACCATATTGAAGGTTTGTTGTGTTTTACAGTAGATAACATACAATTTGCAAAGTATGGAAGCCCAGCTCTGCCAAGACAAGCAAAAAAGAAATGAAAAATTAGGCATTATTAAAAAAAATATATTAATGTTACGTAATGAGTCAGGTCTATATGTATGTAAAGGCCCAAAGCATGTGTCAAAGTTTTTTGTGATTTTGACTTTTAAAGCCACTGTTAACTATAGTGCCCCATAGCGGCACTATTAAATGGATGGTTCGAAGTAATTTCACCCTAGGGTCCTTTGCACCATCACCTCGAGCCAAACAACCCCCCATAAGTTTTTTATCTTGGTCGAACATTGGTCGAGTTTGCGCTATCGGCCCAATGGCTTAGTGCAGGCGCTAATGGAACCAACCATCTTGTAAATTACCCCGATAATTATGCCCGGAATGGTACCAAACTTCTACAGTAGTACAAATTTTTTTGTAAGTTTGTTTTGAAGTTTGTAAGTACACCAGGAGTTTATTTAAATAGCACTTGCCTGATGGCTTCTACTCTCTGCTGCTAGCGCTGCTACACCACAGATACATTCTGGGATAGTAGAAAAAAAAACAATCTGGGTTGTTTGCATTTCTTTAAACCAATCACAATCGTGAAAATTGAAAATGCCGCATACAATATCATATGATGTTAACTGCTACACAATACAGTAATGTGAGCTATTTAAATTAGCTGGATACATGGTTAAACCTAATTTATTCTTACCAGTGAATTGCAGTGTGTACTTCGTCCACAGCAATCCCACCAATCGCGGGACAAAAAGGGATTTTAAGAATGTCAACGAACAGAGAGCGGAAGGTGAGGGACTTCAGACTTTTTCCTGGAAATGTACTTTCGTTGATCCAGACTCTTTGAGACCAGACAGGTTTAAGGTAGTGTACAAGCTGCCCCGGCACGTCGATCCTGATCAACTCCTGTTACCATGTAGGTGGCATTTGCCTTGCACAAAGTTACAAACTACTGGCAGGGCATTACTGTGTGTATGTGGAATATTTCAATGTCCCTGCATGTCTGCAGCTTAGTGATGCACTTCATGTTGTTGTGCCTCAAAATTCCTTGTCCATATTCTGTGCCGATGGTCAGCGTGGTGGAGCACATGTAGGGCCTGAGCGATGCTTTTGTCCGTGCTGGTGGCTTATTTGTTCCTATTTGTGTCTGGACACAATGCCGGTGTTCACTGTGTTGTTTATCTGTGCGTGTTGTAGCTACAGGCTCACATGCTGATGCTGTGTATTATATGAGCATCTGCCATGATAGTTTTGTGCCCACCTCCCCTGTAAATCAAATGCCCTATCTGTTGATTTGCCAGGGTCACAGTGAGGCAAGCTTCCATTTTGTATTCAGCAGCTGGAGATGTGCTCAGTTTCCTGTGGCGGAGATACAAGGAATTGTCACTGCATATGTTAGCCGGAACCACAGGCCCATTTGAAGAACAAGCAGCCCTTGTATTTTAGCAGACAAACAAGTTGAGATAATGAGAACTTCTCCCATTGAGGAGAGATAAAGGCTAGACGGCACTGGTCTTTTGAAAAAGAACACAGCGTGAAGCACCAGAAGTCATCAACTGGAATTACACTTCAACTTGTATTTCTCACTCCTTTTAGGTTGTGCCAGGAAATCACCAACAGAGGGGGAAAGCAAACTCCCAGAACAGACCTGCACTTCTTTGCAATCAGGCTCAGAGCTCTTCAGCTCTTCAACAGCGTCAAGCTAGTTAGATAAGGAAAAAAGTGGCTTGATTCTGGGCACAAAGCAATAAAGAGTTGATATTGGCTGGCAGTGGCTGTGCCCTCAAGGTATAAATCTGTTGCAAATTGTCTCTTCTGCCGCATTTCATTACTGCTGGGAGACTGCCGGATGATGTTCACAAAGAAAACGGAGAAATAGGTCACGGTATGACATTGTGATCACTTGATACACACTCCAAACAGTTACTGCAGGGGAGATAGGATTTGTCCTGCCAGACAATTAGTGAACAATAATGAGTGAAGCTAGATGAATATATCAGTCTTCCTTTCCCTCAAAGACATGCCATAGGAGGATTATCAGTCACCTTTTTACTTTTATACTTAGTAAATTTGCGGGTTTGTGAGTGGATGTGTTTTGGGCTTGTGCAAGAAAAAGGCTTGCAGGCATGAAGGTCTGTGTGGGTGGTTGTTTGTTGTTGTTAAGTGTTAGAGCGACTGTCTCTGTGTCTATCACTGTCTCCATGTAAGATATAGACATCCATCTGGTTTACTGAGAAACGAAGCACATGGAAAGATTTTTTTTACCACATGGATTTGTCAGGTTGAAGAGTTGTTTCCTGAGAGGGTGTGATGGTGAAGCCTCCCATCAAGGTAAAACACAGGGAGCCTCACAAGCCTGGGATGAATGGTATCAGAGCACTCGCTCTGATTTAATAAAGAAATTCAAAAAGCAAAGTATGCAGATGACTCACTCCTGCTGAAAATTGAAGGATTGTTTGTTTGTAAATATATCCAACTGAAAAAAAAAAGTTTAATACTGGTGTAGTTAAAAAAAAATCTTTGATTTAAAGGGTAATTTATTTTTTCAACCCGGACCCTATTTTCCCATGCATTGCTGTCTAAGTGGCTTATATGTACCAACATCTTTGAAATTGGTCCAGTATTGAGCGAGAACGTTTTAACGGGCAGCCGCAAACCAGGATGCAATGTAATCCTACAGGGCAAATGTTCACCGTCAATTTCTTCCACCAAAAGTGCTGAAAATAGGGTCCAGCTTGAAAAAAAACCCAAAGTTACTCTTTAAACTGTACCTTTTCAGGCTTAAAAAATATTTCTCTCAAATAAACATTTTTTTTTTAATTTTTCCACATGAATCACTTTTTCTTCAAAGTCCTCCTGTATCTTTTCACTCTTTCATTAAAAGACAGTAACTATGTTTCCATCCACACGTTTTAATGCGAATCAAGTGATATCGAATAAAACATGCCTTATGGAAACAGTAAAATTTGTTTGAATTTCATGAATATTGACTCAAAGTTTATACGTTCGGTCTCATATGATTTTCTCTTGGTCGATATACAACTTATGCGATAAACGCTGATGGAAACGTTATTTGCCGAATAAATAATGAATTGCAATTAAGTTTGAAGTAATTTTATGGTTAAACAGACACATCTGTACGGGTTAGAAGTGGTGAAGACCGTGCACCTAATGCACACTACCATATGGCCTTAGCAATAAACAAGCCATTCTTTAATGTCACCAATTGTTTTGTGCTCCTTTTTTATATTTTAAATTATATACATTATAAATATATATATATGTACAGGCACCGTTTAGGCACCGGCACCATTTTAAAAGTATCGATTTAGCACCGGTATCGGAGAAAACCCAAACGATACCCAACCCTAGTTATCATGCAACGATCGTCTACTACAGCCTGTAGTACGATTGAAAGCCAGCCCTTGCTATTGACAAAATCCCTGCAGCCTTCAGCAGGGGGTCTAATCGGGATGCAAGTCCCGTCTATTGTGCCATACACCTGTGGCACAAGGTGTGCTCTATAGTTACGCAGCGAGATCTCCTGCGCCTCATCCACTCCAGGTAGGTATATACCTTCGCAAAATTCTCGTTCATATGGAATTGCACACGGCGTAAACTCACGGTGGTCTTGCTGACCCCAAACATTTCGCCTACCACTCTGTACTCTGAGCATGTAGGCAGTTTGTAGAGCTAAATGGCGATACACTTCGCGGTTGGAACCGGAGGGCCATGGCTTATCTGGGTCAAGGGACGGACCAATAAAACCAACAGGTGAAATCCGAAAATTCTTCAACCAAAGGGTTTCCGTGAAGTGTCTCTAAACCACGATCTTCCAGAACAGTTTGAAGCGCTCTTGTTCCCACACCACCGTTGTCGTCGGGCATTTACGTGCATCTACATCTGCATCATCATAGCAATGTGTTGATACCGTCGTTGTTTTCTTATTATAGCTTGATATGTCGCTGTCAGCTGGCACATAAGCACTATTACAACTTCTGCAATTATTACTCATATGTAGATAGACGGCGCAATCCATTTTGTCTGGCAAATTGCGTTCGCAAATGTCAGCAAAACAGCATGTGACGTCATTACGCACAGGTTTTTATTCACTTTAAAGCCATTGGATGGAAACACACTTTAACCGGCTTCATTTTTTTTAGCGAACTTCAGATAATTCAATTGACAAGTGGATGGAAACTTAGCTTATGTTACTCAACCAGCAGCTCCTCTAATCTTAAGAGAGGATCAGAATGGATAATTCATGTCCAAGTCTGTTTTTTGGGATTTTCATTGTCCGGTGCCAGGCCAGCTGGATGAGCAGTGGCACAATGCAGTGGACTCTGACAGTGAATGCTTTTGCTTTAAAATGGCAGCTCTGTGAGAGAAGAAGCGAACTACCCCTGGGGCGATGATTATAATGTGAAGTAAGCAACTTCTCCGCTCCAAAAACCTACAAAAATAAACAGCAAATAAAAGGGGCAATATCTTATTTACCTCTGTGTGTGTGAGTGCATAATCCCTTTGTTTCTGCTTGTTATCTTCAGAACTGATGAGAGCGCCATTACCCGCAGAGCACAATATTGATTGGGTGAAATATTACATTACTCACCCCGAGTAGCCCAATGTCTAACTGCATCAGCTCCAACAAGAAGGGGATGAATATTTGAAGGACTCCCATACCACTTCACTCAAATTCACAGGATGGAAAGAATTTCAGATTACGATGATTGAAGATGATACTTGAGGCATCTGTCCAACTTCTTGGGCAGCACCTTTGTAAGGCTCGACGTTGTGACAGATTGCTGCTAATAGCACTATGTGTCAATCATCAGGGAAGAGCTGAAACTCACATCAGGTTAAAGATCCTGTCCTGTTAAATGAGACGCATGTTACATATCTCACTGTTTAACTCTGCCTACAGTATAGCATTAGGAAGCAGCTGTCTTCTTTATGTTTGACTGCATTTCTTTTCTACCGACAACCGAAACTGATAGCTTGGCCGTATGATTATAAACAGAACTAAAACAATTACTAAATGGTTTATAACACATTATACCACACCATACTGTGGTTATAAGCAGGATACACAGATTTATTTTAGTGTTAATTCATGTATTTTTCAACAATTATAACTTTTTAAGCATGCTTATTGGATATAAAAACAGTGATATATTTTTGTTTTCAAAGGAAGCATATGGAAGACTCATACATTTGTTTTAGGAGGTGAAGCGGCAGGTTCTTATTGATATGATATACATAATACATAATAGAGAGTATGAGCTGATGCCGTCAGGCAGTAGTTACATGTTACCAAACTGCAAGGGGAGGAGGGGTTTCAATGTGCTGAGTTTTAGTACAGGTAATGTTGTGTGCAATATCTGGTAGGGCATTCCTGCAGTATTTTTGATTTGATAGTGTAATATAGTGTATATACGACATTTGTGCAATACATAAGTTATTGACCACAGCATAGGTTCTCTTTCTTCTGTGTGTGCGTGTGTGTGGGGGGAGGTAGAATGTTAAATCCTAACACACTGTATGGATTTTTTAATCTAGGGATGTCAACGGTTGACCATTAATTGGTTAACCACAAAGAATATTTTGGACGGGTTATACGCATGCCGGTCTATAGGTTCATTTGCATACACAGTCACACTCCAGTTAGCTAGCAGTCTGAGGGAAAAGGTGCGAGCAAACTTGGAGGAGCACCCCTCTCCCCCATAACCTAGGTCACCCCGGTCAGTGAGCTAACCTTTGAGTTAACTAATGCTCTGTTTGTGCTGTTACTATTAGCTTTGTTAGGGATCCCCGTTTTCCCCACCCTCTCTCCCTTTGTGATCAGCTGATCAGTGGTATGACCTCCATATGAGCACAAATATAGATTTTATTGATTTAAAAATAGTCCTCCAGAGTTGATGATCAGAACTCCATCCAACCGTCTGTTATACTTAGGGTTTGGTACCGAAACGCGGTGCCAATAGGGCACCGGTTCTGACGTAAACGGTAGTAACGAGACCGAATAAGAACGAACATTTCGGTGCCTGGCTTTCTTTTTTCAGAAGCATCGCTGCACGAGACGCTACGTTACCATTAGCTAGTAGCTGGATTAAACCCAATGGTTAAAATGCTGACAGCGGTGTAAAGTGTGACTGTATTTCCCTGTAGAGGATTCTAACAGCAGGACATAACAGTCTGACTGCAGCTGCCGTTGTCGGAAAACCAACACAGACGGTGCGTTCACTTGAAACTCGCCAGCCTTGTGGTGCATTTTAAGTTATTGTAAAATACCCTTTTCCCATCTGGTGCATGTTTTTGTCGTTTACCAACAATTTACTGGTGAAATAAGTCATTGTTATAAGTTATTGTTATTACATTATTTATCAATCATTTAATTTTGACCATATGGCCTTAGCGATAAACAAGCTGTTCTTTAATGTCGCCAACTGTCGTTTTGTGCTCCTTTTTTATGTTTTATATTATATACATTATAAATATATATATTTCGGTTCAGGCACCGTTTAGGCACCGGCACCGTTTTAAAAGTATCGATTTAGCACCGGTATCAGAGATAACCCAAACAATACCCAACCCTAGTTATACTGAAATAACAGACCACAATGATTGACCAATCACAATCGAGTATTCAACCAAGCCGTACAACAAATGTATGAAGCATTTGTTCTTACAGGTATAATCGTTGACAAACACGTTAATAAGCTGTATAAATGTATTTATTTTTGCTTATAACTGCATTGTAGTATTTGTAGTGTGTTATACACATTTATTGTGTGTTTATATATTGCGTATAAATGCTAAAAAGTATAGCTTATAGCTCCTGCTAAGCCAAGGAGGTGCTTAAAGAAAGTGCCTTTACATATAGTTCTCCAGGCATTTTCCCAAAAGGCCAAAAGGTGTCTTTAGTTTGTGTGTGTGTGTGTGTGTGTGTGTGTGTGTGTGTAATTAAAAACAATTGAAAACATAGAATTTTCACAAAGAGGGATCAATAAAGTACCTCTTTTCTTTTCTGTAACGTATTACTTTTTTGATGAGTATTATGTAATGTATATGTAAGTTATTTACAGAACATATTAAAATATAAATGAGAATACTGTAATAACAGATTAGAGCATTAGCCATTATGAGAAAAGAATGACACTGCAGGGTGTATAAAACTAGACCGATAACCAACATGGAGCTATTAAACACTCCATGCTATACAAATATTGTTAAACAAACTTGAGATTGGGTGAAACTTTCTCAGAATATCACCTGCCAGATCTATCAGCCATCCTGAGGAAATGTCAGCTTGTTGAGAATATGTTTACCCAGTTGGGTTGCCCGTTACAAGCTGATTAATTAAAAACATGTTTCTAAATCCTGGAGACTATGATGTGATCGGTCAACAGGACTATTTAAGAGAGTTTGAGGGAAGAGGTCTTAAATTGTCAACGTGTCCTTGTCCCAGCCAATGGAGGGATTAGGCAGGGGGATCAGGGAGTGTGTCTGTGCATGAATCAAAGCCTTGCTCAAATACAGGCGCACTGTTCTGATTTCAAATGAGAATACTTTGATAGTATAATACAGAGCCCTCTTTTGTAGTTTTCCAAGGACCTTGTGGAAAGCTCGCCGTCACCACGCAACAGCTGGTGCAAATGAAATATCTTGTTTTGTTTGAAAATATATCTTAACAGATGATGAAGAAATGAAAGATTCAGCTTCATCTAAATAAAAGATTGCTTTGAAGTCTGTCACCAGCAAGGAACAACACAGCACTGGTCTGCATTACCTGCATACCTTATTATCCACAGGGCGATCAATAAAGTGTCATCTGACACATTGTTCTGTGCCTGTTTTAACCGTCTCACACATATAAATATGCTCCTACTCCCACAGAGTGAAACACCAACCGTATTTGGAAACTGTTTGGGAAAGGCCAGGCACTTTTACCTGGCAGGTGATTGGATGGAGTCTGTCTATCACGTCCGCCATTGTTGTTTTGAACAAACAGTAGTGGCTGTCACACAAACCTAAACCACTCTCATAGCTGCCAGTAGCTCTTCACAGGACGCTGATTGGTTCGGTAAGCTGGTAGTTCAGACACAAACGCATTAGGTTGGAGCTGTGATCTTGTCATATCGTGAGAATCCAGCTACCGTGCAAGTTAAATCAAACATGACCAAAGCTTCAAATAAAGTAAACATATGCAAAAGTAATCCCTGGCACAGTCAAAGTTATCTTTATTAAGCTAACTGCAAGAATACTGCAAAGCTGTCACGATCTGTCTCTTTGACAGCAAGTGGACTTTAAAGCTGAAATGAAGTGGATTAACCATGCTGTTTCAATCAACAAGTTAGATTACATTAGACACACAGTTTAGTTTTCACAATTTGTAAATTAAGGATAGCAATCAGCTGTCAGGTCTGGGCAAGTTCGAGTCCAATATTTCTCAGTTCTGCACAGGTCCGGGTCCCAGCTTTCAAATAATAAATGGTCCGGTTTGGTTTTGGGTAGTACAATTCCAGGGCTTTTTGGGTTGGGCACAAATTCTTGGACCAGTGAAGACCTCCATAGTGTACTCCTACACACCTACAATTCACGCTGACAGGAGCTCTTGTGTGAACTTACTGACTGAATAAGGAAAATATAGCTGTGGGCTTTTAATTGGTGCTGCAATCATAAAAAGATATAATTTAACTCTAGAGTGGTGTTCTTCAAGTATGCTTTGAAATATGAGATATTGGCCAGAAAAAGATCCCTCAATCGAAAGCGACATCACGTTCAGTGCCCAATCATCTTCAAATGTTTTCTTATGATACTTCTTGACAATTTGTTTGTGACAACTCACCATGATATCTATTTTAGCGCCCTGCTGCCTGATTAGTTATTGACATCTGGTGATTAAAACGTCCGGTCTCAGTCTCATCTTCCTTTCTCAGGCTGTCACGCCGGTTGACGCCTGACCGGTGGCTCCATCCTCAATACAAAATGGAGTACTCGATCAATTAACCACCGCTTTTAAGGGCATTACATGTAATTACATATAAATAGGGTTCAATCCTATTTGATGGACACCCCATTCACCTGACCCATGTACATCTATATGAATTAAATTTAAATTCAATGGCATTATTTGACACTTTTATTTCCTTAGTGAATGAATCAATTACCAGCTGAATGACTTTCCATATGCAGTACAGTTCCACATGCATATTTTAGTTACCTTTTATTGATGATACACCACATACAGCAGAATCACCACTGAACCAGAGTGTTAGTACTCATACTGTATTGATCCTGGGCAATGAAACCTCATTGCATGGCTTTGTTAGGCATCTTAGAAAGTGTGAATCAGCAGAAAAACAAATGTGTTGTGGGGGAAAGTAATTGTACAGAGACGGCAGTCTGTCTGCTGCTCTGTCATGATTCTCACTCGTTTATGAATCCTCAGAGGTGTAAAGGTTAAGAACTGTCATCAGATTAGTCATTGATTTCAATTAGTGCTGCCTGCTACTAAACAACCTTTGTCTGTCTGCGATCACTGACTTGTATTGATCCTCAGGCTTGTTCCATTACATTTGATTGCCACTGGCCCACTGTCAGTTCTGAAACCCGATTACCAGTCCTCCTCTATTGTTCTCTGCATGCAGCCCAGCTCTGACACCACATCCAGTCAGGTTCCTCAGGATGGAAAGTTTACCCAGTAAAAGGCTGCTAATAAGGTTAGGCTATGCACACTCTCATGCAGGTCTCAGAAAGGTCAAACGGCGATGTTACTTCACAGGAATAAAAATGAGCTGAGGGGTGTTTTCACTGCAAGTGTCAGTAAAACTGTTACCACATATAACACAAGCAGTGTACTAGGGCTGCAACTATTTCCACTATTGATTAAATGATTTGCTTTACAATTAATTGATTTATTGTTTAGTCTATAAAATGTCAGAAAACTGTAAGAAAATAAAAAGGCCATGACAATTTTTCAGAATCCAAGTTTAACATTTTGGGAAATATGCTCATTGGCTTTCTTGCCGAGAGTTGGATGAAAGGATTGATACCATTCTCATGTCAGAAAGCGGTATCGATCTTCTCACCAAACTCTTAGCAGCAAGTCTTTATCCTTGATTGATCCTTGACTTAAACACAACAGTGTAGTTTATTTTTTTCTAAAAGACAGGCTAAAGAGTAATTTTGGTATTTTTCAACATGGACACTATTTTCCCATGCATTGGTATCTTAAGCCCAGTTCAGACCAAAGATTTGAGACAAGACGAAACCGTTTTAGAACATCGCAGGGAAAAGTCTCAGCGGCCTCAACCGGCCCATCTCAGCTTGACTCAAACCAGCTGATGGTGGTGCCTGTGACTCAGCTGTTCAAGTCTCCAGAGGCTGGTTTTAGAACGTAAGAGACGTCTCCTGTTTCAACAGCCAATAGAGAAGTCAGCTGTTCAAGTCTCCAGAGGCTGGTTTTAGAACGTAAGAGATGTCTCCTGTTTCAACAGCCAATAGAGAAGTCAGCTGGTGGAGTCTCCAGAGGCTGGTTTTAGAACGTAAGAGATGTCTCCTGTTTCAACAGATAATGGAGAAGTCAGTTGGTAAAGTCAGCTATAAACTATAGAAATGAAATGAGCCATAATCCATTTTGTTTTTATGTTACAAACAGCTGGTCGAAATGGCAGAGTTTTAGACCGAGCCTCAACGACTGCCTGAAAGCACAGTAATGTAATGTCAAGCGAGATAGAGAGTGACTGAAGAAAGAGAGCGCCCAGCGGCGTTAGAACAAAGCAGTAAATTAAAGAAATAAAACGTGTTTTTGCCGATTCATCACTAGATATGTAACTGTAGCAACCATCTCAATACCACTAACGTTATCCACATTCATATTTAGACGAAACAAATGATATATCCAGCTACAAAAAAGCCCAAAAGTTAGAACGAAAGTACAGAGTCGTTGCTATGGAGATGATACACTGTCTCGTCTCATTGGTGTAAACTGGCAGGTTTTAGAACGCTGCAGACAAGCTTGTTTTTCAACTCGTCTCATTGTGAATCTTTGGTCTGAACTGGGCTTAAGTGACTAATGTGAACAAAAGTTTTTGAAATTAGTCCAGTATTGAGTGAGAACGCTGTAACCAGCAGCCGCAAACCGAGCTGCAATGTAACCCTATAGGGCATTCCAATGTTCAGCCACTAAAAGTGGTTGTTTTTGCCACTGACAGGCTCAGATTGTTATTCTAAGTGTCTAACTATCAGAGGTGGAAAAAGTACCAATACTTTGATGAAATATTACAAGTGAAATTACCTCGCTGAAAAAATACAAGTAAAAGTAATAAGTAGTTAATTTAAAATGTACTTTAAGTAAAAGTTACTTAGTTAAATAAAAAAAAGCCTGTGTCCTACATACATTGTCCTACGGGTTGCTAGTGCTAGACAAAAATTAGCAATGCCACCAAACATGTTGTTTTGCTAATTGGCAATTTGCTATTAGTCATGAAAACTTCGTTTGAAGTACCAATGCACAGATACTTACCAAAACTTGCTACCGCAGATTAGATGTGGAGTTAGTGAATGCTGCCAGTTCAGTCACCTTTGGCAGGCACATCTGGCATTGCATGATGATACTATTGGACCTCTTGAATTTAAATGAAAAACAGTTTTTCAAATGTGGCCAAGGATTTTCGTCGTTTTGGGCAGCAGAATTCAATGTTTCATTAATTTCTACTGAAACAGTCTCTGAAGCGTCGTCGCTCGCCTGATCCACCTCCATCTCGTTCTCAATCTCCTACAGAAAGACTTGGTCCTGGTAGGCAGCCTAGATGCTGATCATTCCTCACTGTAGTGGATCCAGGCGCGATTTTTTAGTCGTTTTTTTTTACTCAGTAACGGATGGGATTTGTAATGTAGCGAAATACAACACTTCACTCAAAACGTAATCAAGTACATTTTAAATTACCGATTTTAAAAACTACTTGAAAAATACAAAATACACAACAAAACTACTCAAAACAGTAACGTGAGTGAATGTATTTTGTTACTTTCCACCTCTGCTAACTATTATGGAAAGATGTCTGTCTACAGCTTGAAACACCATTTTTCTTCATAAAATTGTGCTTTGGTATAGGATTTCTTCTCATCTTTGGCTGGCAGTAGTCATAATGGTCCGTGCAGACCAGGTGGTCTGCAAGGCGCAGTGTATGGATCGGAGTGTTAGGATCCATTTGTAGCAGTAGCACAACTAGCCACAACTTCAGCCTGTCTGTATCCAAAGGTAACGTCTATGAAAGCTGCACAAAGTGTAGCTCGATATTTCGTTGGCACACTTCAGAAATGTGCAATTGAAAATCTTTTAGATAACACAAAGCTATGTTTTCTGTCCTTCAAAACAAACTCCCCAGAACTCCTCTCTACCCACTCGCGTTCCACACTATACATCCATGGTTCCACACCGCTGTCTTCCGGGAAGTCACCTCGCAAGATTTCAAAACGAGACTTTACCATCTTTCCATTATGATGTTTTGACACTTATAATAACAATCTGAGCCTGTCATTGGCAAAAACAACAGTGGACATACATTGACGGCGCACATTTGCCCTATAGGATTACATTGCAGCCTGCTTTGTGGCTATGGTTACAGTGATCTCGCTCAATACTGGAATAAATGCATGGGGAAATAGGGTCCAGGTTGAAAAATACCAAAATTACCCTTAAAGAGAAACAAGCATTATAACAAATAGCAGTGACAAAATGTTGGTGAGTAGTTTCTTGGATTATATCTCAGGTTAAATTTATACACTTTTTTGATATCATGTGATTAAAGCTATAAAAAAGGAACTTCTAATCAAGATTAAGTAACTAATTATCAAAGATAGGAAAATGAATGGGATCATTTGATCTGAAGTGTGGTATATTAAGCAGATACTGTTGAGCAGCAGCAGCAGCATTGCTAAATCAGACCACATGATTACAATTTGGATCACAGCCCTGACTCAAAATCACAGCCCTCAAAACATCACCATCCATTCTGGGTTCATTGAAACACAAAGAGGCAATTAATAACTTCAAATGCCCATTAACTGTGACTCTGGGAACCTAAGGAGTTCTTAAAAGTCTCAAATTAGTTTATTGATTCCTTTAGAATGATACATAGGAGTATTTTCCCTTGAGAGGGCTTTGTAAGGCACAATGTTGCTCTTTAGTCGCTTTTTGAGCTTTTCCCTTTCTCCCAGTGTAGGACTATTGGGCTACTTGAATGGTTGTCACATTATCAATCATGTAAGGAGATCATGAATCATTCAGTCCACCTTGATTGAATTTAAGAAATGTCTAGTAGGGTTATATTGAGTGCCACTCAGGGATATTTCCAGGGTTTTAATTTTGCCGTCACTGAACCCCCCTCGCCCGCCATGGAGGGGAGGTTGGGTGGAAAGAGACGATAATGTTAAAGAGTTCCAGGAGCAGCTCTTCTCATGTGAAGAGATTTCCAAACAACATAGAAACGTGCTTATTTGTACTGGGGTTTAAATGGAGGGAAATACACAATATTTGAAGAGTAAATGCTGCAAAGAGGCTTTGCTCTAAGCATGTCAAATTGTTTCATACATTCAGGGGTTCCCCTGTTGATCGGGGAATTAAAAAGCTATGTTGACAGTTTATGTGCCCAGGTATTGATACGTGGGTCTCTAAAATGTGTTCTGTTCCAATTATTTCCAACGTAGAAGCTACTTTACCTGGGTGTAACTCGTGTTCTATGAGTACAGAAGTTTCCCTCCAATGGATTTAGCTAAAAATTTAACAGCATTGCGTCTCAATAACAATATCCCAGCTATTCTGGTTAACCCATATTCCTCACTGTCAACTCATAGGGACTACTTCCTTAACAGAAAGTAGATCCAGTGAAAACATTTCCAGTTTTTCAATGCTTTGAGCATTTCAAATGAAATCCCATTCACTTCCATTAAGTTGGACAGATGTCAAAAATCTCAGAGGTAGACATCTATGGACAAATTACACACCATAAGCAGGCATGAAATAGATCAGGAGGGATCAGGCAGTAAAAAATATATCATGTACATTTCCACAGATAACACAGCGCGAACTCAGTAATCAGTAGTTATTATGAATGTATAAACTCTGACAGCATCCTTATGCAGCCATTTTTCACGAGGCTGATGAAACCATATAACATAACAAGTGGGACCTATGTGAGTTTTACATCCTTAACAAAGCTGCTGACTTCTATAGTTTTGACATTGGCAAAGCAATTTAGAGGCAGAGAAATGTTTTTGCTAACTTAACTCTGCAAAACAGAAGTATAACTGTAACGAACAAGTGTCCGAGTGATTGTCCGTCTCTGAGCAGAGAGAGATCAATGGAGAGTCACTAATTGGCTTGTATTTTTTGATGTCTTCCTCTGACATTTAGCTGCAGCACGTCCTCTCTGCTTCGTTTATCAGCGCTGCAATGATTGATGCGTCCGTGTTGCTTGTTTAGCTGCGTTGTCAGCGGACACACAAAAAAAAGCAATAAAATAATGAAATAAATTTAATCTACGTATAAAAATAGACACCCGGCCTCAGTTCTTTGCTGAGTGCTCATTTGAAGTAATTATTCATTAAAAGAAGGCTGGGTGAGCCAGTGTAGAAATCAATTACAATATTTTTCAGCCTCTGCTTTTGTTCAAGAGCAGAAATACTACTAATGAGCTGCATGGATTCCATCTGACTCCAGTCTAGGCCAGGGCTTAGCTTGCACTCTTACTCTCACTTTCTCTTCTCTTGCTAGCTCTCTCCTGCACATGCATGCTCACACTAAACAGTTCAAAGCTGCCAGGATCCAAAGCCATTTAGCAGCCAGTTCCACTGCAGAGAAACCCCAGTAATTAAAAGTGGCTAATCAGGATTTTTGACTTTGGAAATGAACAAAGCCACAGTGTAATTCATACCATAGTCATACCCCCCCACCTTTAACAAATTATAAAATACTGAGGGGGTCCCACTTATCTACATCCTCATTAATATGAACCAATCATCAATACGAGGTTTTAATTAACACTGCTCTGTTGTGAAACAGACACGCTCAGCATTCAGAGGAATCCTCCCTGCTGGCGCTGCAGCCAAATGGACAGAAAACGTCTGCAGCTTTAGAGGACATCGTCAGTGTGACTGCCCATTCAGTTCCGTCAAATCGATATCCTCGATATCCTCACAAAAAAAGATGAATGTTTTCATCCATATTAAAAACCTTCTGAAAATATCCCTTTGGGGGAAAATACTTCACCTCTTCAACTCAGCTGGGGGGAAAGTGGTTAGCATTCTCTGTGATAGATTATAGGCTCTATCATCTTCCCCTTGAAAGGCAGGCACACAGCGTGGTAGGGATGCCACAGTATTAGATAAAGGCTTTTTGCTGTCTGGAGCGGTAGCTCTAATTTGAATACGCTTTTACACTTAAAAAGTAAGAGCGAGGGTAGTCTGCGAGTCGGCTAATGAGAAGATTGGTAATGCAATTATTGCTGCTTAATGAATATGGAACGTTTGGGCCTATTATTATGCATCAGGATCAACAGAGCAGGCTTGTTGTTCTATTACTTTATCATTATAAACTTCCTATGACATCACCGTCCTATTAAAATTGTTACCTGTTGTTACCTCTCAGGACGATGAATAATGTTACAGGCTCAGAGTAGAGTTTAGATTCTCGGCCCAAGCCCGAGCCCGACCCGAGCCCGACCGGACCTCGGGTCGGGCTCGGGCCGTTATTTTCCGCCACATCCTCGGGCCGGACCGCGCCTGGGCCGGACCCTTGATCAAGCAATTTTTTTTTTTTTTTTTATCCATTACCTTATTATCCTATTTGGGTGGGGAGATAGCTATGCCATAATCAGAAATATTATAAATATATATATATAGGCTATATAAAAGTAACAAATGTGTACAAAAGTTAGGCTGCAGTTACTAAATGCAGCACGTGTCATGCGCGGAGTCTCCTCCTCTCGCACGCATCACACCGGGAGCTTGAAGATGGAAAGAAAAAAAGAAAAACAGGAGAATTACCTTTGAGCAAGTGTGGAGGAAAGTCGGAGGTATGGAAGCAGTTTAAACAAGTTGTGGGCAGTGACAACAATATGTTGTTCATTCTCTTTTTTTTTTTACGTTTCTTCATTCAGATCCACTTGCGATCCGTTCCATTCTAAACAAACAGCGCAGTTTACAGCTTCGTCCTTGTTGTATTATTCTAAACAGATTTCTGTAGTTCAAACAACTCTGAATTGTAGTTGAGAACGTCAGTTATAACGGCCCACGTATTAAAAAATTGTCGGGTTTAAATCGGGCTCGGGCTCATAATTACAGTTAATGTTTCGGGCCGGGCCGGGCTCGGACACAACGTGCTCAGGCTCGGGCAGGTTCGGGCTTGATTTTTTGGGCCGATCTAAGCTCTAGCTCAGAGTGAAACGCTGAGTCCAAACATTTAATAACAGTGGTGCTAACTGTGCCAACCTTATGGCAAAAGGCAGAAACACTTTTGATATCATTGTTTGGTATTAACACAACATGCATCTGCTCTACCTACAGTCCTGCTAGAAACACCAAAGAATCAGAATCAGAAATACTTTAATAATCCCAGGGGGAAATTATTTTTGTTACCACTCCAGGTATACAAACAACATATACAAACGACATATATTATCCAGACTTTTAACATATATAATAAAAACAAATATACAGTAATAATAAATAAAATATGAAATGTACAGTGTTATGTGCAAATAGTGCAATAAAAAGGGACAAGACATAAGACATATACAAGACTCATAAGACAAGAGTATAAAATATAAAACATTAATCTGTGCACTGTATTTAACCTATAGAATAATAATAACATTCACACAAAAATCACATAAAAACATATACAATAAACATATTTCCCCCTGTATGAAAATAACTTTCTTTCTATGCTGCATACAATTCTTTAAAACCCCATTACACGTGGACAGGTGTGAGTGCTCCTAGGACGCAGTGAGATCTGATCACTCAGACCACATTCAGAGGTCTGAGCCACATTCTTCTAGCATTGTGTACGGGTACGTGTCCTATCATACTGTCTGTTATGTGTCTCTGTTTTTGTTCCGGTGCGGCCTGCTCTTATATCCCCGGCTCTCTGGAGCTCTGTGCCCCACGGTTGCCTGGAAAAGGCGGCTGCCGGTAGACAATAACCTTTTTTGTTTGTTTCATAAAACGTCCCGGAATTCACCAATGTGTAGGATATTACTACAGACATTCCTGGTCTTATGTAGCAACGTCTGCTGTTGCTGTTTAGTAGTCTCGAAAGCCGGCGAGCCTGAGTGGTCAAAGCAGCGGCTGCAAAATGGTTGAAACAATTTCCTGCTAATGTTATTTTGTCATTTAACAGCTTGGATTCATCGGCAGTAACTTAACAAGATAATATTTACAATTGTCCTGGTTGACAACCTCATATTACACCTTGAAATGCATTTAACTTTTTTTTTACAGTAGACATTCTGACTTATGATAGCAGAAAAAGCACAGGCAAAATACATTTTCATTATTGATGTCTCAGTTCCAACAAGTGTCCCAGTAAGCCATGACAGTGAGCCAGCACGCATGATACCAGGACCCTGGAAATGTTCATGTTGTTAATTGTGCTTTCCCTGCTATGACAAACTAAAATGTCTGCTGTGAAAAAGGTCCTTACAGGAAGTTTAGTTTTTGAGCCTGGCTAACTATCCACGGGCTAACAAGTCTACAGTAACTCTGCTAGCTAAAAACTGGTAAAATAACTTAACTGCTGGGCTGGGTCTACATTAGTGCTGGGCAATACATCAATATTATATCGATATTGTGATATGAGACAAGATATCGTCTTAGATTTTGGATATCGTAATATCGTGATATGACAGTGTTGTCTTTTTCTGGTTTTAGTGAATGTCATCATGAAAGTGATGTACCTTTCTGAACTTACCAGACTGTTCTAGTTGTTCTATTATTTCCCTTTTCCCCACTTAGACATATGTCCACATTGCTGATGATTATTTATCTAAACTCTTAAGTGTTAAGATATTTTGTTAAAGCACCAATTGTCAACCCTAGAATATTGCTGCAATATCGATATTGAGGTATTTGGTCAAGAATATCATGATATCTGATTTTCTCCCTATTGCCCAGCCCTAGTCTACATTAACCAAACATTTCACCAGGTTTACAGATGTACAGTATACGACCCTATGCTAACCCTAACCTGCAATAAATAATCAAATGTTTGTCACATTTTGTGTCATGTTTTAAGGTAAATAACACTCCAGAAAATTGTTATTGTTAGTTTTTATTTCATAGAAAAAAGCACAAATCTTACATTCTAACTAATTCTCACTAATTGAAAACAAATGTAAATATGTCCTAAAATAAATAAAACAATGCTGTGCTAAAAAAAAACAAAAAAACACAACACTGCCTATGTAAGGTTTGGATGTCCAATAATTGAATATCAGGTAGGATGGTTATAGATGTTTAATCAGAGCAGCATGGCGCAATCTACATCCACACGTAGGTAGTAAGAACAACAACAACGACGGTACTTCCTGTCTAACGACTACGGTCAAATTAATCACAGCACCACCTAGTGGTGTAATGGGGAATATACATGGTAAGTAAACACAACAGCCTACATATAAACTAATGTATCTAAATCAGGTACTAAGGTATTTTACATATTTTCAAGCAAGCCACATTTGCTTAGATGGCTTATATGTAAATTATTTATTTTTTTACATTTGAAAGCCTGGGCCTCTAATGCCTGCTTTCTTTTTTTTTTTTTTATTTCTTTGGTCCCTCCTCTACTTTTTTACATTTTCCTGTCCATCCGTCTTGTTGGCCATCTCACTGCTGCACTCTACTTTTGCAGTATGTTAACTTGAATGAGGATACAATTATTCTATTGTGCAGGTCTTCTAGACTGTCCAGATGTTATCAGAGCCAATTAATAAAATTCTGATAAGGAAACAAGTCATTTTGTGGGGGTTGTGACGCTTAAAATAATTGATCCACCATTTTCAGCCGCAACGACGGAGTAGGCTACGGTGGAGCTTATGACGTAAGCATACGTTTAACTAACTTAGTTGTGATTGGCCTGTGATCCCAGTCCCGGAACATGCATGCAGCACGCTTACATGCCCAAATGACCAAAGTAAAGAGACAGACAGGGCCGGACAGTATGATGGATTTTTATTTTTATTTTTTTAGATTATTTTGTTGGGCTTTTTCCACCTTTAATTTGCTAGGTGAGAAAGGGGAGAGAGAGGGGAAGACATGCAGGAAATTGTCACAGGTTGGACTCAAACCCTGGAGCTCTGCATCAAGGCATAAACCTCCAAGTATATGTGCGCCTGCTCTATCCACTGAGCCAACCCGGCCACGGTATGATGGATTTTTTGACCGGCCCACCGATGTGGGGGATTTGTCCCGGTATGCCAGATGGCCAGTACACCACTGCCTTCTTCCATACTAGCAGAGATACACATTCGCTTAACAGAGTAATTTGGCCTAGTAACCCTTAATGGGCCACACATGGGCGGCCTCAGCTGAGTGCCTCACCCTTGCCCTGATAGTGCCATAATTCACTGTTGTATTATAGCACCATCAACATGTTCTATAAACTTGAAATGACACAGCAGAGGGAGTCTGAACACACATAATAGGCTGCCCTTTATGTTGCCCCGCAAAAAATTGAAGTGTTTAACTCAGCTGTTTCTGTTCAGTGACAAAGATAAGTCTAGTGTATGTGTCACAAGCTGCAGTAGGTTTGTAATTTTACATACTGAACAAGAGGAAAGTTTGACTCGCACTCCCCCAAGTCTATCAATGGATGTTTACGCCTGGTTGCTTTAAATTCATCAGCAGTGTGGAGCTACAGTCGAAGGATTTTTGCAGGTGTAGATTTATGGCTGATGACGTGCCCACCACATTCATAGGCCTAAGATTAACCAAGTCCTAATGTAACAGCTCAGACATGACTGCATCTATACAGAATCAATAACTCATACTTTTGTGAAATTGAGTTTTGGGAGCACAGATACGTGGTGTAGAAGGGTGAGGCATAAGAGAACTAAACGCCTAAACGAATTAAGAGCGCAGTTTTCTTTTTTAGACTTTACAAACTGCTGATGTACAACATGCTTAGCATACTGATGATGGTGATCATAGTTCTAGCATGAAACATGCATTATGTACTGTCCTTTTCAGTTCCACTTCCTAATAAGGCTGATTTTATAAAGGCTTTACAAGTTGTAACGGATGGCTATATTAAAAGATAAAAAACAATGTATTTATTCTGTTTAATTATGTGAATCCACCGTACTTACCAGCATCCGATTTTTCATGTGACCTTTATTATGGTTTATAACAATAATAAAGAACACATAAAAAAAATCTAACAAATTTTAATTCACTGTTTAAAAAAGATGTTGTTGCACAAGTGTTTCCTGGGTTGAGGTCATCCTGTAACAAATGTTGGCCCTTGAGAATGTTTGTGTGTGTATTAGTGAACTTTATTGTCTGTTAACACTAGGGGTGTTGAAATGAATCATTGCATGCGATGCAGACCTAGACGATTCTGCATCGATGCAGAGCAGAGATGTTCACAAGTCATTTCTTTGAGTCTTTTGCCACGAGTCCAAGTCAAGTGTCTGTCCATCTGATCTGTCCCTAACACTGTTAAATATTCTGAATTCAAAGCATGTCCTGTAGCTACTATCCATACAGTACAGTATCAAAATCAGTTGTAGGATAACGTTATAGGATAACTACTGCACTGCAATTTGAAGAAACACAAATTAAGAACTCTGTTTCAATTTCATAACTGTATTTTTCAACATTTCAACTTGTGACAGGAAAAATATCACATATGCTTTAATGGAGCTAGCTTAATTTTGTTACATCCAGAATTTACATTGGGTCTCCAACTTAGGACATCGTACAGTCTAATCCTTTGCTACTTAACACATCCCTCTAGCCCTCGGACCTGGTGAAATATTAACCTAAGTCTGTCACATCATATGCATACAACTATAAAGATACTATTTGCCTGTTCCCAGCATTAGCACAACACTTTGCGATGGTTAGCTTGTTACCTGTGACGATATATACTAAATGTAACGTAAAACAAAACAAAAAAATGAGCTATTTGCGTGATCAGTCACAATGGAGTCAGAACAGAGCCAGGGCAGGAATGCGTTTCTATCTTGGAAATTCAAGCATTTCACATTAAAGAAAGAGAAGGGAGAATGAACTATAACTGTGCAACCTCTGCTTGCCACCAACCAACCTCCTTTCAGCGTCCAAATGACTCCACCTCCAACCTGAAGAAGCATCTTAAAGCAAGTTATTTTTTTTAATTAGCCAGGGGTAGTCGTCTGCTGTAGTTTTACTGGTCACCTTGCTATTTTATAGTTGTATCAGGTAGCTACCTGCCTAGTTGACGTGCAACTTTACATTCTCCTCTTTGCTGATTTACTAGCTCCAGAGCCGTTGAAAGACTGACTAGCCCCGTTTGACATGCTAGCTAATGTTAGCTAAAATTAGCTCGTGGTATATTAGACTGCGGTTAGATTTTTGTAGTATGCAGTTCGGGACTACAAATACAACAATCAATCTGCTTATTTAGGTACACATTCAGCCAGTTGGAAGAGTAGAACACACCAGAATAGGCCTGTTTAGTAAGCTGTATGTGATGGCCGCATTCCTACACTTATAAAATGCAATTCAATGTGGAAGTAATCCAAGTATTCAGAATATGTTACTCTAGGGTGACCAGATTTCCCGGAACTAAAACCGGGACACTTTGTGCATGACCGTAGTGCTCGTACACACACATGCTTTTTAACGTGAACATGTGCCAGCCCAGGTCAAACATAGACACAGCCAGATTAGACACAATTTTGCCAACAGCACACATATGCCTACTGCTCACAACATAATGGGGTATCTCAGTTAATATTCATGAATTTTCTTGGTATGTAGCCTACATATCTAAGAAATAATATTAAAAGACATTGAGTGAGTTTCATGTGGGACCAACTTTATTTTTCAGAATTAAAGCATTCTTTTGGAAAATGCACCCACTGAACTTATGAAAAACTTGAAAAGGTATTTTTCATTGCATGCCACTGAACAAATTATTTGGAACTGCTGCCACAGGCTTGAACTAAAGTTATGGTAAGACTTTAGGGTAAGGGTACATGAATTATGAATTCATGCATGAACTAATTCATGATTTGTACATTACTTCATTCCTTTATATTTTATGAATCATCAGGAATTGACATGAGTTCATAGCCTCTCATTCCTGACCTCATGCATGAACAACACATCAACTAAAGCATTAGGTAAGGTGGGGACATCATTATGCACAAGTTGTATGATAATAATGAACTCTAAGAATGTTTTGTGTGTAACAATATTAATTTGTAATGTAACTAAAGCATACATATAAATGCAGTGAAGTAGAAGTAGAAAGTGGGGTGAAGTACAGTACTCGAGTAAAACTTGAAAGGTCCAATATGTAATACATTTATTGTATTTAATCAAGAAATGTCCACAATATTTCAACAGAACAGATATTAAGGAAATATGCTAAGTTGAAATGCTGTATTTTCTGACAACAATGCCAAAGCCAGTGTTCTCCATATTTAAATATAAATTTCCATAGTTTGGCCTGTGTGTTGCCTATTTTGACACCTGGGTTACCAGACATGAAACACAAACATGCAAAAACAAGATGCTGGCTGCAGCGATGGTATCAGCAACCAAACGAACTGGATTAACAGATATAGATTCATTACACCCTACCTTAAAAAACTCGGCATCTTTTCTAAACAATTGCATAACCAGAGAAGAGGTAAAACACGGGTAAATATTGGAGAAGCATGTAAAATGTGGAGACAGTTTAGAGCCCAAAAGGACGCCGAGTTGGCCCATTTCCTCCTGACTTAACAGGTAAGCTTGAGTCCGAGTCAAGTTTGAAGTCTTTTGGGTTGAGCCTGAGTCAAGTCTGAAGTCAGCTGTTTGTGCGACTTAAGTGCGACTCGAGTCCGAGTCTCAGACTCGAGTCCCCATCTCTGATGCAGAGACATAATCAATTATTGCCTACTGATATTACTTGTTAATTTTCCGGTCGCTGCTTTTTTCTGCCTTTTGTCTGCTGTGTTACTCCGCTATATTCAGGAAGTGTCTTTTTTAAAAACAGATACAATGAAAAGGAGAGTTCATGTATATATCTGACAGCTTGAATTTGTCAATGAAAACCATGTGTAGCAATATATAATAATATTGAGGAGGTGAAGCATCATGATGCATCGTGATCCATTCGAATCGTTGACAGGATAATCGAATTGTGAGACCCGTGAAGATTCACACCCCTAGTTAACACAGAATTTTTCTTGCATCGTCTGCTTCAACATAACACAAAACACATGAGCATTCACTCCATCAGTGCTGTATCATCAGAGAGTTGATGATGTAGTGGTGAGGCGAGTAGTTGGTGTAAAGGCTGAGTAACAGTGGGGAGCAGACACAGCCTTGTGGAGCGCTGTGATAGCCGGTCGGGCCGCATGTGCATGTTAGTGCAAGTGGCCATAGGTTTTTCACATATTGGGGAACAGTCTGTGCGAGCCATATGAAGCCATATGTTGATTTCAATATTGTAAAGCTGCGCTAATCAGTATTTTTTATAACAACTGGTGAAAAGACTATGTTTAATGTCAATGAACCCACAGATAATTATCAGCCAACTCTTCAGTTCCTCCTAGCTTTTAGGAGCAGGTTAGCGTCTTTGGTTCAATCTCACTGCTTGCTTAAAAAGCTCTGATAAACCCACTGTACACTACCCGCCCAGCACCACGTGGCAGATTAGTGAGCAACTAGTAAACACAGTGGAGCATTTAGCAGCTTAAAAGCCAGATATTCAGGTGGACTCCAAATAAAGTTAATTCGGTGATCATTTGTCTATGTTGTATTTAGAGCTTGTTATCTGCCCCCATGTGACCAAGGGAAATCAATTAATAATGCTTAAGTAAATCATTATTAAGGTAAAAGGGATCTCATGTTCTAAAAAGTAGCACAGTTTGCACAGCATAAAGTCTGCAGTTTAACCATTCATACGTTGAGGTGTTGCAACAGTCCTAGTAGATATTACTATGCATACTTTGCTCAGTTTTACTTTAAAATTAGCTGCTGATCAACAAATGAATCATTAAATAATCTATAATGAAAAGCTTTCTCTTCAGTTTTGTTTATGTGAGTGTGTTTTTCAGCCTTTACTTTTTATCATCTTCAAGTTGCAAAGACCACAACAGCAAAAAGACAGCAAAATTCCCACAACACATTTCATGCAGTATTTACATACAGTATGAAACTGTGCTGACTCAAAATACACAGAAAGCGTAACAAATGAATAATTCTGCTGTCTGCATAGGCCCTGCAGATAGCTGACCTGTTCTGATAAGCGTTTCTCCCTGTATTTACGAACAGGGCTTTGGGCAGAGTGTATCCTAGCTGTCCTCTAATCTCTCCTGGTAACACTGTCTACTCAGTGAAAACGTATCGGCGCTTGGATCAGCTCAGAGGAGTTTGTGGCAGGATGAGGACAGATCGAGGTGGTGCTCACACACATTGATTAGTGCTTTTTGGTGTGTATTTGTGCTGTGGTGTTTCGTAATAGCCTTGTGAGTTCTTGATGCACTGTGATAGATTGGGCCTTTACACAATGATTTGGTCTCTGCTGTTGGGTCAACTGGGAAGTTTGGGGTCCCCAGCGACCCGACCCCGGATAAGTGGACGAAGATGGATGGATGGATGGATGGATGTTGGGTCTTCCTGTTTCAGCTTCCTATTATGATAACAGTTTTCTAACAAAATCATTTTAAAGTGTAAAAGAAAAAACATTCTGAACCACCAGCACCCTTTATGTGGCCGGGGGAAAAAAGAGAACAAAAAATGCTGAACAGCAAAAGTTCTTACATACAATATATGTTTTGTGTACATGCTACATCAAGCGTCACGCTTAAACTTAGTTACTTGATGGAACTGGCATTTTCCATCCAACGGAGCGCAGGCTGAACACAGCAAGAAGAAATTAATTCAATATGATTCCTCTGTATTATTGAATCAGAACAGAAACATCTCCTAAGACACAACTATATTGTAAAGCCTGTAATATCCTTTAATTCAGAGATCTTCAACAGGGGGTCCGGGACTTCTAAGGGGTCCTCAGAGTTACTGCAGGGGGGCCTCCAAATTAAATAGTGAATGTAAAAAAAAAGTTTATTCAAATTTTAAAATGTCTTAACATGAATCCAACATATTATTAGCAAATATAAATCAGCCGCTTTGGGGGGAGAGATAATGGACAGGCTAACTGGTCTATACAGTTGTTAAGGTAGTCACAAAGGTAACCATCCACAGCCCCAGTTCATCCTGAGGATTAACATTAAAACATGATTTATAAAATACCACCAATTATTTTAATATATGTATTATGCACTAAACAGGTATGTATAAAGGCTTTAGGCCGCCCTACATGTTATTGAAGGTCCAGTTTAATATGCAAATTCATTTTAAACAATATATGCAGTAGGGGGTCCCTGCACCATCTCTCTCAGTTAAGGGGTCGTTGGCTTAAAAAACGTTGAGTTGAAGACCCCTGTGTTGAATTTTGCTTGTTTTTACATGCTTATAAACTTATATATATATATATATATATATATATAAAATATATATATATATATATATATATATATAAAATATATATATATATATATATATATATATATATATATATATATATATATATATATATATATATATATAAACTTATAAATGCTTATAAAAGCATTTCTGTAGTGACTATTTTCCTTGCAGCTCCTCAGAGTGAGCAGAGTTAGCACTATGCAGCACATGTTGCTGAGTATTTGTTCTGGTAAACACAGGTATGATTGATTCATTCCCACTAGTGCTTCTGTTGAAGGTCATTCATGAACGCTAACAATGAAAAAAGTCTCTGAAATTTAAATTTAAATCTGAAACCGAAACAGAGAGGAAAATCCCAGTGTGCACTGTAACATTGCAAATATTCAAGGTAAAAGAAATATCATGTCCTTTGAAGCTGTGACACAAAAGAAGGAATATTGATAAGATGCCACATTCAGCAGTCTCTGAATAACCTTTATATGATTTTTATTTAATTTCCATTCTCAATTACATGCAAGCTTAAAGGGTACTTTTATTTCCAACCTGGAACCTATGTTCCCATGATTGGTGTCTAAGGGGGCTTTCAAATTTGCCTTATTTAGTTTGGTTGCATCACACTAGAGTTCATTTCCCATTGGTGCGGTTCGTCTGGGCAGATGTAAATGCAGCAATTGCACTCAGATGCGCACCATAAGTGGACCAAACAAGCGTATTGAAACCTCCTTGAAGAGGAGCTCCTGCGTGGTTTGTAATGACTCATTTTGGTTCGTGTGGATTTATCCAGGTGTGAAACAAAATCGAGGGGAAATCGCTTTTACAAACTCATCAACTGATTTGGACCAAAGGAGGACTTTTGTGTTAAACAGTAAGATCCTTTTTGTTCAACCAGAAAAAGCCCTGAAATTGCCATCGCCAAACTCTCCAGACTCCATTTAAAGTGACTATGTTTAACTTTTAAATGTTTCTGAGACTGTGTAATGTTCCATCTGATGATCATATATGACCTGTAACAGCAAATGAGACCAACAGTGAAAAGATTAAGTATTAATGCCTCTGCCTGGTCCGATTTTTCCCGCAAAGTTACAAAATGATTTTTGGCAGGTAGACGGTGCTACAGTAACACATTCTGACGGGTCACAGATTTCATTGTAACACAGAAAAAGCATGCAGCCAGGTAAAGGGTGGGATTTTCTTCATATACAGTATGTCTAATTGTATTTTATTCTAGAAGTTATCTGCTGTAGTTATGGCTGATACTGGGGCAGGACCATCACAGGAAAGAAGGACATTTAACCAAGAACAACTAGAAGATAAAAGGGAAAGAGAAAGACAAATGGTGAAATCCGAGTCAATCTCGGTCGGGATTTCAACAGATGGAGACAATTACGGGACAATGTTGTCAGACACTTAGAAGAATAATAATCTTAGCATGTCAGTGGCAAAAAAAACACTCTTTGTGGATGTAAATTGAAGGAGCGCAATTGCCCAGTAATGTTACATTGTAGTTTGTTTTTGCCACCACAGACTGCAGCAGTCTTTCTTAATACTGGACCAATTTCAAAGATTGTTTTCAATCAGTCACTTAGATACAAAAACATAGGAAAATATAGTCCAGGTTGAGCAAAAAACTAAGTATTATATGGTATTTAAAATGACTGTGTAAGTATTACTCAGTCATTTTGTTACTAAGTGTAATGTTAATGTAAACTCCTGCAAACCCAGCCTAACAAGCAAATTCAAACATGCATCCATAGATCACCAGTGAATCATTCCACTGTGATAGATGGTGACCCCCATCTCCACCACCCTCTTCCACTTTGTCTGTGTCCTCCTAATCCCGTTCATAAGGATCCATTACCTCCGCTCTAGCAACATCCCACATTCCTCTCAAGGCCCCTGACACTAACGACTGATGATGAATCAATGACACATTTCACTGTAACCTTCCAAATACAAGCAGCTTGGTGTATGTCTACTAATACTTGTTTCCTGTCCCCCCCCCTCCTTCTCTGTGAAGCTTGAACATGGGTGCAGGACAGGGTAGGCATTCCATACGCATCGACAACTCAAGCGTCCAATTTAAAAGGGAGGTCTGGGAGTTGAGTCTGCAGCAAAGGGCCCATAATTGGCATCCTTCTTGTCTTATTAAAGGGGAAGGCACTGGGATGGATCCCCTAAGCCAGATCTTGGCCTTTACTAGAATTGTGTGTAAATAGAACCACACACGGAGACAGCTAAAGACATTACTCATTACAGTGTAATTAACTGTTTTAAATTAAACTTATAGTGGCTGAAACATTACTCAGGTGAAAATTATTTAGTTCACATTAATAGTAGAGAGTTCTTATATATATATATATATATATATATATATATATATATATATATATATATATATATATGAGGAGTAAAAGGCATGTGTTTTGAATTCGAGAAACAATTATAGGTATATTCCTTTAATAGTTTTTTTTTGTTTCATGCCAGAAATTCAAGCTCTTTTGTGTCTAGGTCAAATAAGCAAAAACCTCTGCTTTTCATACAACTATCCTTTTCATTTGTTCTTAGCCATGAAGCTCTTAATTCAGTGGTGTTTTGTGATGCTCCTGGACAAAGACAGGGTTGATAGATTCACAGCTCGTCTCCACAGCCTCTTCTGGTTCAGTAAAGCGCGTTGGTTTAACAAGTCTGTGTCACTTCCATGCTCAAGGACTTAATCCCCCAGGGGAGGAAACAAAGATACGTAAAACAAAAAAAAAATGTGTTCTCACTTCTTCTGACTGCTCAGTGATTCTCTTGACTTCCCTGAATTCTTCAGAGCCATGCTGGCGATGAAGAGAACTATTCGAGATCTGCCACCCCCACTAAGCTTGAAGCTACCAGCAGTCCCATGGCCACTGCAGCCCCACCTCTACTACCGCTCTCGGCTGCGCTTGCAGCTTTTTCCCCTTCATGAGCCCTATTTAGAATACGCTGACATGTGAACAAATTTGACAATTAGCAATTTGCTGTTTTAGTAAGTGTGCTGCAGTATCAGTGAGCTAATATATCCTTTGCCAGCTGAGTAAGAGGGTGGAGACCCTGAAAAGGCTCTAGAGAGGGTTTGATAAAGATGGCACATGCACAATTATCATGTCGCCCCTGTGGTTTTCCTTAACAGCTTGTTTTTCAAATGGGAGCTAAATCAGCTCTATGAGCAAATTGTTGGGCTCTAAACACCTATGTACTGTGTACATTGCCAACTCTGCAGTGTGGACAAGCTTTATGCATCGCCAGTAGTTTCACTTGTGTAAAAGTACAGTGACTGTGTGAATATGTAAGTCTCTTCTGTATTGTCTGAAAACCAGTGTTTGCACAATTCTGGCATTCTGGCCCGCAAAGAACTGCATTCAATTATCTTGCAGAGTGACCGTATGTGTTCATTGAGAGCCAGAAGAATGGGCCATGTTCAGAAATCCATCATAAGTAAGCATCTAATAGCTGAGTGTGTTTCCTGTGTCTGGATGCAAGTTCTCTTCAGAGAAACACTTTTTCTGACACTGTGAATTAAAAATGTATTGAAACTACTCTTCAAAGCAGTTTATTGTAGTATTGTGCTAATGAAAAAATAGTATATAAATCCCTTAGCGATAGAGTGATGCACTATCACATCAAAAAGTGTAAAGTCAGTATTCACGACTCATGAATTGCTCTGATATACTGAAAGCAGTTAGCTCTCAGCAACCATTGCTGTGATTCTTCCAGGTATGATATCAAAGGCTGCAGAAGAGATACAGACATAATGATAACTGACAAAGCTGTGAGCTATCATTCAGCATAGGAAGTTGTATTGAAGTTAGAAGACGGGTGCACATCCAACATCTTAGCATATTCATTTTAAATACCTTACTTTCAGCTGTGCAGTATAATGCTATCTTTTCATTGGGAACACAGGGATTTTATAGGATAGTTCTGGCTTTTCCATATAGAACAGTTGCATATTTTCTAACAAGTTTTAAAAGCTGAAATACAACTTGCACATGGTGAGAGTTAATAAGGTAATGTTTAAGCTCCAAAGATGGCAGAGCACCCTGTAACATTGCCAAAACCCAACGTAATTTGACTGAATTACTTACACTCTAAAGTAGCATGAGGCAATGCAAATTTTGTTATATTATGTTGTCACTGTGCACAACAGTTGTGGTTTGAACAGACTGTAACAGTGTCAGCCACAGAGGTAGCAAACTGCTACCTAAAGCAATAAGACTGAGGGAACAGGGGAACAGAATAACACGTTGTAGCCGTTATTTTATCAATAAAGGGCGTACATTTTGTATAGGCTCAAGAGTTTTTCTTCCCTGCACTTTCTGATGCTCAGGTTAGTTCAGATGTTAGCACTGTTAGCCATGTTGTGTCAGCTAATTATGTTAGCAATGTGAGTGCCATACTCAGCGAGTAAGGTGAAAGCGGTGCTGCCCTCTCTTCCAGGGGCCTCTATTTCAGCAGCTAAGGTTATTTCACATTCTGCCACAGTGGCTAATAGGGTGTTTGTGTTACATTAGTTAGATGGCCGCCGTCGCTCGCCAAAGTGCACTAAGTTTTCGATATTTTTTCCCCTACTATGGCCATGCCAAGATCCGCCCTTCAAGCACTACTATTGGCCAGACGTCCATGCTTAGGCAAGGTAACGTAACCCGATTTGTACAGGTCCTATCCCCTGACCAATCGGCTATCCTAACCTTAACCACTTGAGGTTTGTGTTAGCACTGTTGACCGTGTTAGCCCCAAGTCCCAGAGGCGCGCCGGCAATTACATCTTACTGCAAAAACTGCCACTAGAAATAACCTAACTCAAATCTTACGGACAACAACTTTAAACTAAAACATTATGGTTTCACAAAGGATTTAAACACCAGTCACCCACGTGAAAGTCATTTGTTCGTCTGACCCATCCACCTCCCCAACTTTCCTCCTCACGTGGAGTTTCGACCTTTTAATAATACTCCCTACCATTGTCGCTCACTACGTCATCTTACAGTTGCTCTAAGCGTCAAATATTGGTGCGGAAGGGTGATCCGGCTTACCGATGGATGATAACGGCCTTCTGAACCAACTCAGAGGTAGAGTAGGGCCCTACTGCCTTATATCTATGGTAGTGATGTGAACAACTGATAACACCCATTCAATCGGCTGATAACATTCGATGCAGGTGATTCTCAGTGGCCATGGTATAATCTCTGATGTTATATGACTTATGATGGTTTGCCCTGATTTTCCTTTAGTATATTTCAGTCGGTTCCGTCTACTGTATTGTTTAGAAAATAGTTATTTAGAGTTGTATATGTATAAATCTATATGTTTACATATCCTGTACTGTACATAATGAGACATTACTTCCAGCTACTCATTAGTTTCAGGTCTTGCAGTACTATGAACTGTTAAATTGCATTTCAGGCACTGTTTAAAAAAACTATTCCAGTACATGCACTAAAATCTAAGATTAGTGAGTGACCAAAACTACTTAATACAAAAAAATGAACGCAACATATTATTTACCAAACTTGATATGCAATGAGACCAGTGGCCATCTAGAAAGCGACAAATTAGTCTTAATCTTAATAGGAAGGGTATATGTACTGTATTTAATAGACTACATATAACAAAACCACTAGTTTGCTCCTGTAAAGGGCATTTAGGGACATGATGTTTTCATTCACTCGTTTAGCAAGCTGCGGGCAGTGTGCCGGGGAATGGCAGCTGTAATGCATAAACAATGTTGCTGTAAGTGGGTAAAAGCATTCATTAATGTGATAGTCAACTATAACGCCTCTTGTGAGCCCCCTTAAGTGCAGGCAGGTGTAAAAACAGATGAATGAATGACAATATAGTAATACACTGTATTAGTAAACCACCGAGATGTACGGAAACACTTAAAGGCAAGTGAGAGAAAAAAAATGCCGGTGATCCATTTCCTAAGTCTGATCTATTTTTGCCTCTCCCCTGTGTTTATGGCTTAAAGGTGCAGTAGGTAAGACTTATAAAACTAACTTTCTGTCATATTTGCTGAAACTGACCCGCACGTTTCTTTCAACTGAGAAACGTTGCTAAACTTAGAGCCGTGGTTTCGCAATGTGAACTTGAGATGATTATTCACGGTTTTATATCATCCCAGCTTGATTACTGCAACTCCGTTTTCACCTGTCTCAGCAAGGCGTCCCAGGACCGTCTACAACTGGTCCAGAACTCTGCTGCAAGGCTGTTGACCAGGTCCAGCAGGACGTCGCACATCATTCCTGTTTTATCCTTGTTACATTGGCTTCCGATCAAGTTCAGGATCCAATTTAAAGTTCTTGGTTTTACATATAAAGCATTGCATGGTCAACCGCCTGTTTATATCTCTGACCTGCTCCATCCGTACACTACTTACAGGTCCCTCAGGTCTTCTAACCAGGGACTACTGGTGGTCCCACGTAGTCGTTTGAAAACTTTTAACTCCTTTGAAGTGGTAGCTCCGACTCTGTGGAACGCCCTTCCTGTTACCTTACGTTCTGCAGTCTCGGTTGACGCTTTTAAAAAGCAGCTGAAGACATACTTGTTTCGACTCGCTTTTGTCTCATGTTTGTAATTTGGGGTTTTTAGTCTTTTAATCTTCATTGGTATTGTATTTGTTTTTGCTTGTTTATTTTCTGTTTTGGATCCTACTGTATTTTAACAAATGTCTTTTGTGTGAAGCACTTTGTGACTCTGTCTGTAAAAGGTGCTATATCAAATAAAATTATTATTATTATTATTATTATTATTATTATTATTATATTTTTATGTTTGAGTAGAACTACATGAAGCAGGTAATAAAAAATAAAAAAGATTCTGGCTCCTGTGGCTCCACCTACAGCCTGTAGTGAAATTTGCAAAAATCCACAGCTCCCTGTTCAGATGCACCAATCAGGGCCAGGGGGGGTGTCTAACTGTTCAGATGCACCAATCAGGGCCAGGGGGTGTATCTAACTGCTTGTCAATCACTGCTCATGCACACACATTCATTCTCCCTTGTGGGGGGAGGGGCTTAGGAGACCGTTTGGGCTTTAGCAGAAAGGGGGGAGGGACTGAGAAGTTGTTGATGTTCACATTTTTTGGCTAAGTCCTGGATCTTCTACTTCTACCTCATTACATACTGTGTGAGTGCTAAAACTAAGCATCTGGACACTAATCATTTTTGATAGAATAGCTGTAGACAGTAATGTGGGGAGTGGGGGGGGGGCATGATGTCTTTAAAACTATTGTAAAGCTACTAACAGCAACAAATGTGGAGCCATTAAAAAAATGATCAAATATAACTAAAAACCTCAAAATCTATTTTCGTCATTCATTCCACTGAATGTCTAATTAAAGAAATCCTCGCTGTTAATCATAGAAGTGGTATTTTCAACCAACCACCATGAGCCAAATTTTATAGTGCACATTTGGGATTTGAAGTTTGTCCACCAGCTGTTTCCTTATTGGCAAGCCACATCAGCGCTGCATATCACTTTTGGACATTAAAATTGTTATTGTCCAAGACACTTCATCTCCCTGCATTTTATAAAGTAGTAGAGAGAGAGAGAGAGAGAGAGAGAGAGAGAGAGAAACAGAGTTGACTGTTGGAGGAAGTGGCGATGCAACGCCTTGGCCCCAGATTTTGATCTTGAGGACGTGTATCAGAAGCAGTGACATAAATGATGTATCTCTGCAAACCCATCAATAACACCCAAAGAGGGCCTAATGGAGGTATAAAACTGGACAGATAGGAAGTTTCACTTGGAGCTTTCATAAATCAGACACTCAGAATGACCTATATAAAAGTGAACAGCACTGACAGGCTGCATAAATTACAAATGGCCACTGTAGGAAGTCTTACTGTTATTGTAATTATCATGAAGCTCTCAGACACCTAAGCACATGTATTAAATATCATGGCAAAATGCATGAGGTTTTACTGCACAGGGATATAATTCATACATGATTTATAGTCTCATTGATGCATCTTAATAATACAGTAAGACAGACCTTACAGGCAGTCAGTTCGTAGTATGAAGAGCTCCATCTCCTGTTGTCACCAATTGTTTCACTGAAATTAAATTTTGCGAGGCTAAACAGTCAATCATGTTGAAATCATATGCATTACACATACTGATGCTGTATTTTCAGTGTCAACGCTGTATGTATATCTGGGAGTGGGTGTGCTCTCTTTTGAGTTTGAGCTTGATCTGGTAATAAATCTGCGTCTGAGCTAAATATCAGCAGAGTCCATCCCATTTTGGAACCTGCTGCCATTTAACATGGAGAACGATATTAGCACTAACCTCCTCAATCTAACTGGAAAATGACCTTTCAAAGCCCCACATATTTCCACGAGAAGCAAGAGGCTGAGGATGAATTGCATAAGTGTGGACCTTTCCTTTCTGTTTCTCAGGTTGCCTATTGCCTCAAGTCACCACTTATGGAGCACTCACGCCAAGTTGGCAGAAGGGTAATAACGGGAAAACCTCCCAGCATTATGACTTTGGAGCACTCATGCAATATTCCAAGGTTTAACAGCCATAAAGTCACCAAAGAGAAATGGAAATTAAGCCTTTATTTAATTTTACATTTTTAGTGTTAACAAGTCAAACCAGAGACATATAGATCCTTTTTTAATTTGTTTTAATAATCTACTACAGCGTCTTTGTTAGCCTTGGAATAACTATCTTCCATTATTACTGCAACACGTCAGAGGGGAACCCTTAGGGACTTTCAGGACTTCAGAGAAGGCCCAACAGTTCAGCATTTTAAATGTCATATTAAATATATTTAAATTAAAGATACTTATCTATTTTAACTCTAATTTTAGCTTGATTTTCTATCAAATTTGCTTCAGAAATGACAATGTTAGTGTCCTAAAACCTTAAAAATAGAGTTGTTCAATAGTTGTTGTCTCTAGGCAGAAAAAAAGGTTAATACCAATATCAATACCAATACCGTGACGATACTGGATCCTAAATGTTATTTTTTAGAAATTACAACATTACACATTATGGCCCAATCTTTATTTTCCAGCTCCTGCTACGTGAGCCGTTTCTGTGTGTAACGTACAGCTTTTCCTGCGTGTCTCTACGACATATAATGTTAGACAGCCAATCACAGACATTATAGATCATGCTGCATGCTTATTGCATAACTGGCGCTGATGAGATCTACTCCTTAGATATTGAAATTGGGTATTGAATGACGAGGCCTTTTTCAATACCCGATACTTTAGAGGCAATTCGATCTGTGCCTAAAAAGTAATGAATTCGGTTCCCAGTCCTACCAATAACATTTCGTTATTGTGGTTGGTGGGATAAAAAAAACATTGCCCTACGCCTTCCAGAAGGCTGCAGAGATTGACGCGCTTATTAATACATTTTCAATGAGCGACAAGCGAATTCCTACGTGAGCAATGCACAATACAAGTCAATGGATGAGACACTTGCTCTCTGCGAGTTCCCTAAAATAAAGAACTGTTTTCTAAACAGGACATAAACAGTGGGGCTTTTGCTTATCAGAGCATATATGCACAAGACTGTATTTATCGGGTAACGTTACGTAACCTTATAGTTTTAATTATGATTATGCTAATTAATCTAACTTTAGCTATCATCATCAGTTGTACTGGCAGGGATATAGTATATATAACGGAGGATGAGAGGGATAGAGCGGGCCTCCAGGTCAAAAATCGTCGCCTATGGAAATACTCCCTTGCTGGCAACCGGACGGACTGTCTGCTCTTGGATCGTAACCTCACATCTCTCTATCAACCAGGCGCTGCCTGGTCACGGAGCACCGCCAGATAATCCTACCTGCGGGCAGTGTTTCCGGATGTGCCCGGTGGATTGCTGAACAGGGATCCACCTCCCCTACACCTTGGCCGGGATCGTCGTGGCCTGCCTACGCTCAGGATTATCGAGTGCACATCTTCAATTCAATTCAATTTCAATTCAATTTTATTTATAGTATCAAATCATAACAAGAGTTATCTTGAGACACTTTACAGATAGAGTAGGTGTAGACCACACTCTGTAGTTTACGAAGCCCCAACTATTACAGTGGTTGCCTCAAGAGCAAGCATTAGCAGTAGCTATTGCGACAGTGGCAAGGAAAAACTCCCTTTTAGGAAGAAACCTGGGACAGACCCAGACTCTTGGTAGGCGGTGTCTGACGGCACCGGTTGGGGGTGTGATGAATGGTGGCAATAATAGTCATAATAAAGATAGTGGAACAGTGACTACAATGGTAGTCGTAGTAGTTCATGTCATAGTAGGGCACAGCAGGGCGCTATGGGGTGTAGTGTGGCAAAGCAGCCTGGGTGGACGCGGTTGGACGTAGCAGGACGCAGCCGGACACTGCGGGGAATCGCAGAGCGTAGCAGGGTGTAATAGGTCCATAGCGACAGCTGCACCCAAGACCCCGGTCTAGGTGCCACCCTATTCCAAGGCAATATTCTGGGTGAAGAAGAAACATAGGGACTCCGGGGAGAAAACTCCCCAGAGCTAGGTTAGTAACAAGCATTTCTGGGACTAAGATGCACACAAAAGGAGACTCTACCTCTGAAGATTCAGTTATCGCATCTGTGAATATGTGCTTGTTAAATGCCCGCTCTGTGGCTAACAAGGCGTATGTTCTGAATGACCTGTTTGTAAGGCAAAACTTGGATTTTCTATTTCTGACAGAAACCTGGCAACATAATTTGGAGTTTATTCATCTAAATGAGCTGTGTCCTGTTGACTGCTTGTTTATCGGATCCCCGCGTCTGTCTGGCCGCGGTGGAGGACTTGCCATAGTATGGAGAAATTGCTACCCCTGTCAGTTGGTGAGCGTGGAAACTTTCTCCTCTTTTGAACTACAAATCACTAGAGTTGGTCGGATAAAGCTGTTCTATTGCATTCTCATTTATCGCCCCCCTGGTCCTGCTGGGCAGTTTTTATCTGAACTGAACGCCTGTGGAAATCCACTGGGCTTGAAGTAGGGGAGACTGGGTACAGTTGTAACACAGGGATAGTTGTAACACTACCAGTTCCATGAATCAGGGATAAGATAGGAGTCATGTGACAGTTTCAGTTTCCTCAGGCTTCCTTTATGATCCCACATGGAGGTTTTCTAGTCTGTGTTGCTATCTCTCCTGAAGCTACAGCAGAAAATCTAATTCTGAGGTAAGAAAGTAAAAAAAAATAACGAGATAATATTTTGTTTAGTACTTCTACCGTTGTAGATAATGTTGTATGAGTTATATCAGGTGAAACTGTAGTTTCTCTAGTAAAGAATGGTGTATCAACCTCCTGCTAATTTCAAAGCACCATGCTAATACAGCTAGCTAAACAATGGGTGACAGTGGTGGGGTAGGATGTAACACGTGTTATGAAAGTGTTAAAACCATCAAGTGTGGGTCAAATGTGTTTTATGTAGCTTTTGGTTCCACCAGGCATGCACTCCAGGCCTGACCAAT
Source organism: Sander lucioperca (assembly GCF_008315115.2). NCBI lineage: Eukaryota > Metazoa > Chordata > Actinopteri > Perciformes > Percidae > Sander > Sander lucioperca. Next base: position 22,758,743 of record NC_050176.1, read on the forward strand.
TTCATTTGTCACCATTTTGACTCTGATTAACAATGCATTTCATTTGTTTTTTTCTTGTCACCATTGTGACTTAAGAATGCATTTCATTTGTTTGTTCTTGTCACCATTGTGACTGATAAAGAATGCATTTAACTGTTCGTTCTGTGGAATGGGGGTAAATATGTTTGTTAATTTGCTCTCACTCACACACACACACACACACACACACACACACACACACACACACACACACACACACACACACACACACACACACATAAACACCCATATGAATGTGCACGTACAGACATGCACAGACATGCACACACAAACGCACACGTGTGCATGCACATACACTCCCCATATTCACACATATTTTATTGTTGCAGCCATTCATTTAAAATAAAACTGTTGTTGTGGCATAATCACTTGAGTACCTTTAGTTTTTGTGCATTTTGTCTACCTGTTACAACTAACCCCAGTATGTGTTATAACCTACCCCAGTAGTGGGGTAGGTTGTAACAAAGGACCACCTTGTATTTGTCATCATCTCACAAAGTCTGTGATATAGTTGAAGAAATTTAAATTGTTGCCATTTGTAGTAGACAAATGTGGGTACTTTGCCTAAAAGTTTTAGACTAAAAGAAGAAGCTAAAACAGAAGCTAAAACAAAAAGGTAGTTTTAGGTGCTGAAGAAAAAAGTGTTACAACCGTACCCGGTCTCCCCACCGTCTGTATCTTAAGGAACTTATGCAGGATTTTAATAATTTAGTCAAGAAATCCAGGTCTGCCTATTTTTCTAATTTAATCTATAATAAAAAAGAGAAACCCCAAGGTTTTATTTGATACCATAAATAATATTGTTTCTCCTCCTGTCATTGTGACAACAATATGCTCTCAATATGACAGTAACAGGCTGCTGTCATTTTTTATTGATAAGGTAGAGTCTGTTAGATCAAATATTCAGCCTGGGCCACACCTTCATGTAGACTGCCTTCCTTCACCTAAGCCTATTACCATTGAGTCTTTCCAACCAATCAGCCTCCATGATTTGCTAAACCTGACCAAGAAAATGAATATGTCCTTTTGTCCACAGGATATAATACCACCCTCATTATTCTCAAAAGCACCTCCTGCCATTGGCCCTAGTATAGTGGCTATTGTCAACTCTTCATTGGCCACAGGCTGTGTCCGTCCTACTTTAAACATGCCACTATCCAACCTATAATAAAGAAGCCTAATTTGGACCCAACAGTGTTAAAGAACTATAGCCCCATTTCAAAGCTGTCATTGCTGTCCAAAATTCTCGAAAAGGCTGTGGCTAATCAACTTACAGCTGTTTTAGAGAATTTGGAGCTGTATGACAAATTTCAGTCAGGCTTTAGGAAGAGACACTCTCACTTTTCTCCTCACTCAACAAATCTGTCCTTCACCGCCTGCAATCCATTCAAACGCTGCTGCTAGGCTACTTACTAGATCAAACAGGCGCACCCATATCATCCCTCCACTCTGCTCCCTTCAATGGCTTCCTGTAAACTACAGGATCCAATTCAAAATTCTCACCATAACCTATAGGCTCTACATGGTCAGGCCCCCTGCTTATCTTGCCAATCTAATTTCCTTGCGGGAGTCATCCCAAAAGGATCAATGAAGAGAAGTCTAAGTCTAAGTCTAATTCACCTACACACACCCCTCCCGGTCTCTCAGGTCTATCAACCAAAATCTGCTATCCACGCCACGCACTCGTCTGAAGACATGTGGGGATAGAGCCTTTGCTGCTATGGCACCCAGACTCTGGAATGCTCTACCAACCAGCATTAGATTTGCTGAGAATGTGGACTGTTTTAAGGGACAAGTGAAGACTCACTTGTTCAGGCTAGCTTTTGGGTAACCTATGTTTTTTATTTATGGATAATTTATCTGTTGTATTTGTACTTCATTCTATTCTTAGACTATTTTTCTACAATGTTTTATCGTCTATGCACAATGTAAAGCACTTTGTGACCCTGTCTGTGAAAAGCGCTATATAAATACATTTTACTTACTTACTTACTTACTATCACATCTAACATTAGCTAACAACAGCTAACTTGTCCTCTCTGGTAGACTAAAATAATCCTTTGACATGCTTAAGGCCAGCTGCACAGTGCCTGCATGGCGTGAGCGTGGCATTTCTGTTGCGTGGCGGCTGAGTGGCGTTTTCTATGTCTTTACACACCAGAAACGTGACTGACGCGGCGCTGCTGCTAGCCTTGTCTGTACACATGGATGTTTCCCATTGATAAAATTAAATACCATGTTAAACATAAATATATACTGATCTGATTACAGCAAAGACAACGTCGGCAGTATTGACGGCAAAGTAGGCTACAGAATATTTCCTTCTGTATTGACAGGTGCAATATTTGAAAATCGATAATTATTATTATTTTTTTTTAAATATCTATATATAAATAAATATAAATATATTTATAGACTTTCAAACATCAAAATGTCATTTATTAAGTGTATTCATGTAAAAATGACACAAACATTTTCGTATTCTATTTTGCCTGGAAACGCTTCCAACACGCTTGTGTGTTGTGTGAAAAATAGGCGTCGGTTCTATTTCTAGCATGCACGCGTTTTCGGCGCGGCTCAAGACAAGACGTCTGAGACATGCGTGTCACGCAGGCAGTGTGCAAGCTCTAACCTTTTAACATGGGAGCCGAAATAAAAATGGACACGCCACGCTGACACGCTCACGCCACGCAGCCAGTGTGCAGCTGGCCTAAATCTAAGGTTTTTAGCTAGCTACTCGTATTTTGTTAGCATTTTAGCCCTTGGTTGCATAATGTTGCGCTGATTGTTTTCCCTCTGATGGGTGTGGTTTTCAGAGTATGACGCGTATGTCTCTATTACCCTCTATTACCCCCTGCAGCTCCCTCCCAGGAGGGGTAAGCTGTACTGGTCTCACATTGCCACACCTTCCTCCACAGCGCTGTGGGGGAGGATCTGGCTAGTCTATCAGCATTCCGGAATGGGAGGAAAACGTGCTCTGGTTTATTGGCATTTGTTTAAACCAATCACAATCGTCTTGGGCAGTGCTAAACTCCGGACGGAGCCACGGTGCCTCTGCTAAATAGCCTCAGGAAGGAACTTGTTTTGGTGGAACATGTGTACGTTCAAAAGTAGTTTTAGTCGTGCAACAGAAAACTCAGATTGGACAGATAGTCTAGCTAGCTGTCTGGATTTACCCTGCAGAGATCTGAGGAGCAGTTAACCATAGTCCTCACAAATCCACCAGAGGTTAGAACGCCAACACAAAGAAAGAGGAAGGTGAGGGACATCTGGCAGAAATGAGGGACATCCAGCGGAATTTCTGGCGGCACCTGAATTATCCAGGAAAGGAAACGTCGTTGATATAGACTATAACTGTGCTGATCTGTGATATGCATCACCTCATATCCATGCCCTCAATGACTAGAGCGGCTATAAGAGTTTCGCTAATACATATCTTTGTGCATATCTTAACTTCAGACAATTTTAATGAAACAAGTTACTAAAAGTAGGCGAATCAAGTGCTGAACTATAGCGTCACAATCTATAGGTCTCCCAGTAATGCTCACCTGTCTGCTGTCATTGGCAAAAGAAGTTTGGAAGAGATTAAAACATTGAGTCGGTAACTCCCAGGTATTCTTATACATTGTCTTCTTAAACGTGTTTACGTAGGTGTGCAAAGTGTAAGCTACGCGAATATAGCTTAATAGCATTTTCCTTAGAAGGTTAGCTTCCATTAATTACTAGTCACGATAACCACAATTAAACAAATCACGCACACAATGTGGGTAAACAAATCTGAAAGCTTTTTTGAAAGTGTGCAAAAGCTTTTCTCCGTAGTCTCCTCCTTGTCCTTATAACTTGAGCATGAAGTGAAGAACTGGGAGAACTGTTTTGCCTCAAACTTCTAAGAGGAGAGAATGAAAGAGCTGTGCGCTCATGACGGCCTGGATAAGAAGTAGTTTGTCCAGCTCCGTAACAAGATCTGTCCATGCCTGAGCAATTGGAGAGGCAGCTGTTCTCAGCCAGCCAGCATCCAGACCATGGCTTTTTACACTCAGGAATTAGGAGTGACGGAGGAAGTAGAGGGAAGAAAAGGAAAGAGAAAAGATATGTAATTAGGGAGCAAGACAGAGAGGATGAGGTGACGGAAGAAGGGAGAGATGGAGGGAGAGAAGCCACTAAGGGAAAAAAGACAGAAACACAAAATGGGGGAAATAGAGATGAGAGACCAACAGAGACAGAGAGACAGTTCGAGCTGAAAATCATTTAGCGCTAAGCTAAATGCCAACTTAGAATAGACTTTGAATCAATCAAGCCCAGCTATCTGGCTGGAGAATTAATATGTCCCTTAGAAAGCATTGCCTTTCCTCTAAAAGCTGAAGGAGGGCATATGTTTTCTGAAACCTCTGTCAAAACCAGAAGAGACCATCCTGTAGTCAGATGATTTTCATATTACACACGCTACAAAATATACTTGAAACATCTGATGAGAGTGACAATCAAATATACTTTAATAACACACCGACCAATATAACATTTAGATAAAGAATTTAAAAAAGGATCCATCAGCAGGAAAGTACACTAAAAGCCAACTTGTATCCTCATAACCGGAGCACTTGCTTGGTTCCGCTACAGGTACTGTGCTTTCTCTGGAGGTTTGACAGCTTGGTTTTATCCCTCTACATTTCTTCAGAGTTAGTCTGATCTTTAGTAAGGGAACACAGTGACTATGTGACAAACATGGCCCCTATAGGCATCCCTCCTCAGTATCAAAGACTCCATTTGAACAACAAAAGGGAATACAGAGTCTGTCTGTTTCCCGTCATGCGTAGCTGCATTCAGAGTTAGCCCATGTTTCTTAGCACCTGATTATGTGCAAAGAAATGCCAGCAGAGCTTAAAAAGACAGTCTAACAGATACTCATGCTGTCAACTGCCCCATGCATTTTGCATTAAATATCTGTGATAACTAGTTCACTTGCTTCAATTGTCAGGGTCTAGGTAATAAACATTTGCACTTAGCGTTTTCATGCTTTTAAGAATGTGACAATTTGTTGCCTAATTAGCTGAGAGATTTTCTCGCTGAATGAAACATTCATCATAGAGCTCTTATTATTTCCAGCGTGTTTTTTTTAAGATAATGGCTTCAAAGACAATATTCTTTCTGCCTGCTTCAAAGACATGCAGAAATGTGGCAAGAGTTTACACAGACTGCTGTGCACCGTGTGCTTTGAAAAGCCCATTTTTGCCGTTGATATTATAATGGATGTCAGATGAAAGTCAGTCCTGCAAAAAATCCTTTGTGCCAATTTATCACTCTTAATCATTTCCTGCAGATTTCTCAAGACCACATTTAGTGAATGCATCTATCTTTCTCTTGTTGAGGCGGTGGACAAAGATGGATAGCCTCACCTACAAGATTTAAGGACTTCCCAAGCCAGACAGAGCACGGCTGACAGTCCTTAATTCTTTTTAATTCTGCTTCGTCTCAAGCACACATTTATCCAAGCTGTGGACTCCATATTCATCGTGTGTCAGTTGGTTTGTGGTTATTTGATCCCTCATAAATTTGTGTGGAAATATACACCAGTAAATCCCCTCAAATTATTAGGGCTTAAAGGAATAGCTCGATATTTCAGGAAATACACTTTTTCACTTTCTTGCTGAGAGACTCTGAGACTTTGTAGGCATACTGGGAGAAATAAAGTATCTCTCCTGTACTTTCTGACCATGGTCGGAAAGCTGTAGCAGGAAAAGTAGACCCTCTCCTTGATTTCATGTTATTTACGGAGAAGGAGAAATGAGTGGAAGGAAATGTGACGCTACCAAGCCACGGCCAAGCGGACCAAAACAGTTGTTGCGGTCTGCGTTGCCGCAACGTGTAGTTAAATTTTTGGAGCGTTGCATGTCAGGCTACAGCGTAGGGTCCGGCATAGTGTCCGTATCTACACGTACCTACAACATAGATTTAACGTTTAATTTAAAACCATGTTGTTGACAGAAAAAGAAGCCAACAGGATTGACTTTTTTTTCCGCACGGCATGTACAGATAGCCTAGGTTACGCTGCCACCTGGTGTAGATTCCAATACACTACAAAGCAGTCAAACTGACCGACCTATACTGTAATACAGCTATACCAGCTGCTATAACAATACAACACATATATTGGCTGATATGGCTCAACGACGGCTCATCTTAACGGCGGCAAAAAAACGTGATCTGGGCATCTCTAGCTAGCATGATGAATGAAACCTTAATAATAACAATTATAATAATAATTTATACTTTATTAATCCTGCAAGGGAAATTACAATGAAACCTTTACTGGTAGCCAATGAATAGGACTAACAGATGATATATTGACAATCTTTAACAAATAAACATTACCTTCAAATGGAAAACACATCCGTCTGTGGCCGGGTTAGCTCACCTGGTAGAGCAGGCACACATATATAGAGGTTTACTCCTCGACGCAGCGACCATGGGATCGACTCCGACCTGTGGCCCTTTGCTGCATGTCATTCCCCCCTCTCTCTCCCCTTTCATGTCTTCATCTGTCTTGAGGAAATAAAGGCCCAAAATACCCCAAAAAATAATCTTAAAAACAAAACACGTCTGTCTAATGTTACTCAGGCAAAATTGATCCGATCATTACATTACATGTCATTTAGCTGACGCTTTTATCCAAAGCGACTTACAATTGCTATATATATGTCAGAGGTTACACGCCTCTGGAGCAACTATGGGTTAAGTGTCTTGCTCAGGGACACATTGGTTGATGTATCTCAGTGGGAATCGAATCCGGGTCTCCCACACCAAAGGCATGTGTCATATCCACTGCGCCATCACCACCCCTCTGGCTGATTTTCAGCTGCCAACTCAATGACGGGGTGTACCTTGTGTGGACATGGTATGTTCCTGAAAACAACAAAAGGTCTGTTGCAACCGTCCCTGTCCCTTTCGCTCTGGCCCTCCCCTACATTAAAGGTGCAGTAGGTAAGACTTATATAACTAACTTTCTGCCATATTTGCTGAAACTGACCCTGGGTTCCAGTAGAACTACATGAAGCAGGTAATTAAAAAAAAAAATCTGGCTCCTCTGGCACCACCTACAGCATGTAGTGAGAGTTACAAAAATCCACTGCTCCCTGTTCAGATGCACCAATCAGGGCCTGGGGGGGGGGTGTCTAACTGCGTGTCAATCACTGCTCATGCACACGCATTCAGGGGCTTAGGAGACCTTTTAGCAGAAAGGGGGGAGGGACTGAGAAGTTGTCGATGTTCAAATTTGTTCAAAGTCCTGGAACTTCACAATCCTACCTACAGCACCTTTAAAGACACAATACTTTCTGCGTTGGCACTGAATGTTGGTTTACGTAAACTGTCAAATGCAAAAATAGTAACATAATTTTAAGAATATTTTGGGAGCTAAGCATGCCATAATACAATCCCCTCACTTCAGCACTGTCAAAGTTTGGTGTCAGGGTCAGAAACCATCTACATCTAAAGAAAACAGAGATGTCTATTTTCATTGATCATTTACTTTTGGTTAACCTAATGTGTCAGAAATACCAAGAGACATGCTAATACCATAACCTTTGTGTCATGAATTCTGCTTCCTAAGTTCATTTTCTGCCTCAGTTTCTGTTTTCACCTGTGAAGTCTGTGTTTTTCTGGGAGTTCCTGAACGCATCCTGTCTGGTTGCCTGGCGACGAAGCAAGGCGGGAGAATCTGCAATCATACTCACCTGTATCTCATCTGCAATTTGCACACCTGGTCCTGATCATCACCTCTCCACCATTTAAGCTGTGAACTGACATCGGATCGTTAGCCTCACCAGTATGTTTGCTAGAATATCAGTTAGAAAGTTTGAGAAGTTTGTTCTGTTGTTTTGTGACGTTTTGCCGTTGCTAATCTGCCTGTTCCTCTGTCTGCAGTTTTGTGACCTGGAAGATTCTCTCCACAGAACGATCTGGCCAAGATGAACCCAGCGGACCTGGACTCTGTTCGTCATGCCATTACCCAACAGGAAAATATGTTGGGGCAGCACAGCATGGTGCTTAAGGAGATGGCGTCATCTGTGAGTAACCTGTCTGCCTCTCTGATGGAAATGAAGGTTCAGCTCGGGGCTTCTGCAGATAATCCACCACCTGTATCTCTATCCACGCCTGCTATTCCTGGAGCTGTTTCGTTCTGTGAGCCCAAAGTACCAACACCAGATAAATACGAAGGAGATTTGGGAAAATGTGGTTCATTCCTCATGCAGTGTGGACTGGTTTTTGACTTGCAGCCCAATTCCTACGCCACAGACAAGGCTAGGATAGCCTTTGTGATTGAACTGCTGTGTGGGAGGGCTCTGAAGTGGGCTTCTGCCCTATGGGAGCGACAGGATCCCTGCATGTTTTCGTACCAGAGATTCACGGCTGAGATGAGGAAGCTTTTTGACCACCCCGTCCGAGGTAAGGACACATCTAAGAGACTGCATTCACTCCGCCAGGGAGCCCGCAGCGTAGCGGAGTTTGTTATTGAATTCAGAACATTGGCAGTGGAAAGTGGGTGGAATGAGGAGTCATTACAGGCTGCTTTTCCTCAGGGATTATCTGAACAACTCAAGGATGAACTAATTTCTTATCCCGAGCCTAAAGACCTTGACGAACTGGTGGCGTTATCCATTCGGGTGGATAACCGATGCCGGGAGAGAAGGAGGGAGAAACGAGGAGGATCTGCCTACCATTCACCGGTTCTGTTGCCATCCAGGTTCGGACACAGATGGGATTTCACCGGCCGTTCGACACCCCACGAGATTCAAGAGGAGTGTCAGTCATCTGATCCGGAACCCATGCAGGTGGGATGTCACAGGTTGTCTGTGGAGGAGCGCCAGCGTAGACGTGAGTCCAACAGCTGTCTTTACTGCGGTAAAATGGGCCATTACATCTCCTCATGTCCACAGCGCCCGTTAAACTCCTAGGCTCGCTAAGTTTGGGAGGCTTCTTAGCGAGCCAACCTCAGTCCCCCAAGACTCCAGTCAGACCCAGTTTTCCTGTCACACTCATAAACACTAACCTGTCTGTTGAGATTAATGCTCTGGTCGATTCAGGGGCAGATGACAGTTTTATGGATGCCGACCTGGTGGAACAGCTGGGGCTCCAAGGACCAACTCCCGGAGGCCATTGAAGCTACCACTCTTAACGGCAGACTTCTTGCACGCATAACCATGAGGACTGAACCTGTGAAGATGCTGTTGTCTGGTAACCACTCAGAGGTCATGTCTTTTTTCATTTTGTCATCACCTCGCGCTCCACTGTTTCTGGGTTATCCCTGGTTGAGAGAACACAACCCCACATTTGATTGGGTGACAGGAAGGATAACCAATTGGAGTATTGATTGCCATGCTAATTGCCTTAAGTCTGCTTGTTCCCATTCTGTGTCCAGTCAGGTATCTAACCATGTCCCCCCGGAATTGTCCCAAGTTCCTGAAGTTTATCACGGTCTTGGTGAGGTCTTCAGCAAGCAAAAGACACTTTCCCTTCCCCCTCACAGACCGTATGATACCATAAACCTGATCCCAGGAGCTACTTACCCTAAGGGGCGCCTATACAGCATCTCTCGACCTTAACGCGAAGCTATGGAGACCTACTTGAAAGATTCTCTTGCTGCTGGCCTCATTCGTCCCTCCTCGTCACCCCTGGGAGCGTGGTTCTTCTTCGTTGGTACGAAAGACGGATCCCTTCGGCCTTGTATTGACTACTGTGGGTTAAATGATATCACCATCAAGAACAAGTATCCTCTGCCTTTGATGAACTCTGCTTTTGATTCTCTGCAGGGTTCAATTGTGTTCACTAAGCTCGACTTACGCAATGCATATCATCTCGTCAGGGTCAGAGAGGGGGACGAATGGCTCACGGGATTCAATACACCCATGGGTCATTTTGAGTATTTGGTCATGCCTTTTGGACTCACCAATGCTCCAGCTGTATTCCAAAGTATGGTAAACGATGTTCTGAGAGATATGATCGGTCAGTTTGTGTTTGTTTACCTGAATGATATTCTCATTTTTTCCAAGGATCTTTCCAGCCATGTCCAGCATGTTAAACAAGTCCTACAACGATTACTGGAGAACCGCCTTTTCATTAAGGCCGAGATACCACTTCCTTCCTCGGGTACATCATCTCTCAGGGTCAAGTGAAGATGGATCAAGAGAAGGTTAGGGCGGTGATTGATTGACCTCAGCCCGGTACTCAGTTGCATCTCCAGAGATTTCTGGGATTTGCCAACTTCTACCGGCGATTCATCCGTGACTACAGTCGGCTGGCCGCTCCGTTAACTGCTTTGACTTCAAGCAACAGAGCGTTTTGCTGGACTCCTGAGGCAGACAAGGCTTTCATGGATCTAAAGCAGCGTTTCACTAACGCTCCCATCCTCGCTCAGCCAGATACCTCTCGTCAGTTTGTTGTGGAAGTTGATGCTTCAGATGTTGGTGTTGGAGCCATTTTGTCCCAGCGTAGTTCCTCTGATAGTAAACTTCACACCTGTGCTTTCTATTCTCGTCGTCTTTCTCCAGCAGAAAGGAACTATGATGTGGGGAACCGGGAGCTGCTCGCTGTCAAGCTCGCCTTAGAAGAGTGGCGCCACTGGCTGGAGGGGGCTGCTCACCCGTTTGTTGTTTGGACAGACCACAAAAATCTGGCATATGTGCAATCCGCCAAACGTCTCAACTCCCGTTGATCTGGTACCAGATCTGAGACCATTCTTCCTCGAGAACTCATCGTGGGAGCTGTCTCTTGGAAGATTGAGGAGGTTATGACAGCCCTTCGGACGCAGCCGGATCCAGGGAACGGGCCGCCCGGTCGTTTGTTTGAGTCAGTCTGCTCTGCCGTGCTCCAGTGGGCACACGCCAACAAGATGACTTGCCACCCAGGTGTGGCTCGGGCTATGGCATTACTTCGTAGACGGTTTTGGTGGCCTGCCATGGGAGAGGAGACCCGAAGTTTTGTTGCTGCCTGTACTGTCTGTGTGCAGAATAAGGGATCCAATCGACCCAGCTCTGGACTGCTTCACCCCCTGCCCATTCCCTGGCGACCATGGTCGCATCTGGCCCTGGACTTTGTTACCGGTTTGCCCTCTTCTGAGGGGAACACGGTTATTCTGACTGTTGTGGACAGGTTCAGCAAGTTTGCTCACTTTCTGTTCGAAGCGTCCCTCTGCCACTGAGACAGCCGACATCCTTGTCAAGGAGGTTTTTAGAATCCGCGGTCTACCCTGTGACATTGTTTCCGACCGTGGTCCTCAGTTCACCTCAGCTGTCTGGAAGGCCTTTTGCTTGGCCATTGGAGCCACGGTCAGTCTCACGTCTGGATTCCACCCTCAATCTAATGGTCAAGCCGAGAGGGCCAACCAGAAGATGGAGTCTACGCTTCGCTGCCTGGTCTCTTCCAATTCCACCTCCTGGTCATCTCAGCTGCCATGGGTCGAGTATGCCCATAACACGCTTCCAACATCCACCATTGGGATGTCCCCCTTTCAGTGTCTGTACGGTTACCAGCCGCCTCTGTTCCCATCCCAGGAAAAGGAGCTTTCAGTTCCCTCCGTCCAAGCTCACATTCGTCGTTGCCACCGGACCTGGCATCGTGCCAGGGAAGCCCTTCTGAGAGTTTCTGACCGGTATCAGCTCCAAGCCAACCGTCGCCGTGTTCCGGCGCCCACTTATGCTGTTGGGGATAAGGTCTGGTTGACAACCCAAGACCTTCCTTTACGGACAGAGTCTAAGAAACTGTCTCCCAAGTTCATTGGTCTCTTCGTGGTGGATAAAATCATCAATTCTGCTGTGGTCCGCCTGAAGCTTCCTAAAACTCTCAAGGTCCATCCTGCTTTCCATGTCTCCTGCATTAAACCTGTTCTCCTCAGTCCCTTGTTGCCTCCTCCTCCTTGTCCTCCTCCTCCTCCTCGGATGATTGGAGGTGGCCCTGTCTACACTGTATGTCGCATTATGGACTCCAGAAGGCGTGGTCAGGGTTTCCAGTACCTGGTGGACTGGGAGGGCTATGGTCCTGAGGAGAGATGCTGGATTCCTCGGCGTCAGATTCTTGACTAGGACCTGCTTCATGACTTTTACCACCTCCATCCTGGTGCTCTGGGTTGTCCGCCCGGTGGCGTCCGTCGGAGGGGTGGTACTGTCATGAATTCTGCTTCCTAAGTTCATTTTCTGCCTCAGTTTCTGTTTTCACCTGTGAAGTCTGTGTTTTTCTGGGAGTTCCTGAACGCATCCTGTCTGGTTGCCTGGCGACGAAGCAAGGCGGGAGAATCTGCAATCATACTCACCTGTATCTCATCTGCAATCTGCACACCTGGTCCTGATCATCACCTCTCCACCATTTAAGCCGTGAACTGACATCGGATCGTTAGCCTCACCAGTATGTTTGCTAGAATATCAGTTAGAAAGTTTGAGAAGTTTGTTCTGTTGTTTTGTGACGTTTTGCTGTTGCTAATCTGCCTGTTCCTCTGTCTGCAGTTTTGTGACCTGGAAGATTCTCTCCATTTCCGTCTGGCCGTCTGCTTCACCATTATTACTGGATCTGCATTAATCCGTCAGCCGACTCAATTCCACCCACTGCCTCACCAGCTGGACTCCCCTGCTTCCACGTACCAAAACCAAATAAATACTTACCTTTTTCCATTCTACTTACCTTGTCCTTGTCTGCTTTTGGGTTCCTGCCCTAGTGAATCATGACACTTTGACTGTAAATGAGTTTTACAGCTAAAGAGTGCATCTGTATATATAACTTCAATTTGTGAAATTGGCCACAGATATTTTGTGGATGCTAACCATACCATCAAACTGAAGACCCTCTGTGCACTGTTTAAAATTACTTAAACTGCAATTCTCCATTATTCATGCATTGCTCCCACGCTCTCCGTACACAAATATCTTTTCTTGCTGCATGTGCATAGTCAGAGGTCACAACTCATTAGAAGGTGCAACCGGTTTGTGAGGAAGACATTTTTAGATGCCTTGATCTGAATTAGAACATCTTTGAAAAAGTTATTTTTTTTCTTTCAGCATGATGGGAAGTCCTCTGCTGCCTTTGCCACAGTGCTGCTAATGCTGAGGAGAAATACTTTCCTGTTTTGCCTGCAGTACCATTTCAGTATGTAATCACCTAGCTCATGAAAATTGCAAAGGTAGTGAATAATTTAAAGTGGCTACGTTAAGAAGTATGTGTTGTACAGTGTCATAACGATGGTGGTCCAGACACAGGGAGGAAGACAGTAATGTAGATAAAAAGATATCCAGTGAAACATTTTTCTTTGTCACTCATTTATAGTGTTCACATTAAATATACCTCTGTTTCCAATATTTCTTTAGTGTTACTTGAGGGCAAGCTTACATTGAGAAGAGGACCGATCTAGAGTTTTTGCATTTTAGGGCGTTTTCACACCGGTAGTTTGTTTGGTCTGAATCAGTTGGTGAGTTTGTAAACTTGGAGCGATTTGCCCTCGGTCGGTTTGGTTTGGTTTCACACCTGGAAAAATCCAAGCGTACCAAAATGCGTCATTACAAATCAGGCAAGAACGTCCAGCCCTCTTATTGGTCGGATATGTCTGGGGGCGAGAGCAAGAAAGTAAATACAGGAAGAAGGTCCTGTGTTCTGGTCTAGTGGTCAAACTAGCTCATTTCATTAAAATTATCAGACATTGTTTCGCAAGAGACGTGACTACGTCTGCTCTGGTCACCGAGACTTCGCTCTGCTCTGCTGGTGTCTGTCTCCAATTTTAGTGGCAGCCGGATTTGACCACGGAGATACGAGTGACGGACGGCAAGCTTGACTGCAGTCTATTTCTGTGGTAGAAACACTGCAAGCTGCTACAGTTTGCTGCTCTGCTGCAGATTGCTAAACACACCTGACTACAGGAGACATCTCAGACTGCTGAACACACCTGACTACAGGAGACATTATCTCAGACTGGAGAAGTATGTATAGTTGGTGCGGTTCGAGTACGGATCATGTTCTTACCACAAATGAACCGCTCCAGAGTTTGATTGAAAGCGTACTGAGACCACCTCTTCAAGCAGGTCTCGGTACGCTTGTTTGGTCCACTTTTGGTGCGCACCAGAGTTCGATTGCCACGTTCTCACCTCCCCAGACGAACCGCAACAGCGGGGCAAACAAACTAAAGGCTGTTGGTGTGAAAACGCCCTTAATCTCCAAGGTATTTGAACACATGTTCTGCACCAGCAATGGAATGCAAAATGATTGACTCTAAGTACAGCAATTTGAAGTGTTTAGCCATATGGGACATCTGCAGTGAGGTTATTGGATTAACTGCCATCATGAAATCACAACTCACCAAGGTATGCTCCAGACCATCAAAACCAGTAAGGCATTCCAAAAAAAAGGGCTGATTAAATATATATGTATTTGTATTGAACTTCAGAAGCACGGGTCAAAATGATTATAGCTTATATTATCTTCGCAGTCTGGTGGCCCTAAAATGTTCTACTTAATCCACATCTAAATCCATCTCATAGATTTTCTGAAACTAGTTTGCTTACTGATGAGACTGGTGAGGCTTCATTAAAGCGTAACTCTCGCCAAAATGCAACCTAGGGTCTTTTTGTGAATATACTGTGAAAGTTGTGAAACTTTCTTTTAAAAGTATAATTAGGATGGAAATGCCACTTTTAAGATTTACCATATTCTCATTTTGGGTCAAATGGCCTTTTGAATGGGAGTGCTAGGGGCACTACTATGCTAGCATCAAAACAGCTATTTTTAAACCACTAAGAAGGCTCGACACAGCATGAGACTTTGCTCCAAGTATCACCAGGGGCTCTACACCTTAACGAAAGCATTTACAACATTGTTTGTGTTCACAGAGTTTGCTAAAAAGAAAGGTTTTGAACAACTCACTGTAGCAGTTGTTGTTTACGCTATCCGCCATATTGTCAGTCAAAAAGAGTCAATCTCCGAATGCGAATGAATGGACTCCATAGGAGGAAATGTCATTCTTATATGAGGCTCCTTTTTCAACTACAAGATCAATATTGTTTTTCACTAACAACAAAACAACAAATTATCTGTGCATTTATATGGAACTAAGCTTTAGGAGCTTTCCATCTTTACTCTCCTCCCTGTTACGTTGCATTCTATTATAACTCACCCTTTAAATTATAATAAGGCTTAAAGTTATGTATAATTAAGGGCATGCCACTGAAAAGGTGCCCCAGGCTGGTTACTCCTCTCTGTTTCCATTCCAGGAGAGTAGATGGTTTCCTTATTGATTTTAAACATAGGGTTATGCCAGATAGGGGTGAGATAAGAAGGAGATACTTTGCGGTTGAGTATGGAATTTGCTTTCCACCAGGCAGTGAGCGTAGTATTGAATTAGTAATGTACTTAGGCTTATCAGAGAGGAAGTAATGGTAATTTGGAGCATCAAGCCCACCATTTCGTTTGGGTTTTTGGAGTGTAGTTATTTTGATCCTGAGCCTTTTACCTTTCCAGTAGAATACATTGACTGTTGGATTTAGGGAGGAGAACCAGCCCAGGGCTGGGTTATGATAGTGGAAATGAGGCCAATTAAAGACGGCGGGAGTTTATTCAATCTATCCAGGTCTTTTTTAATGCTATGCAGTAATGGGGTAAAATTGAGTCGAATATATAATTTGGGTTTGTTTAAACATAGATTCCAAGTTATTTAATGGATTGAGTTGTGTGATAATATGGTAGGTCCCCAACCTCAGCATCCCAGTTTAAACAGCTTTCAGGCAAAATATCAGACATAGACTAGTTAATGGGGTAGCCAGAAACCTTGCCAAAGCCAAAAATGTAGATTGTGGACAGACCGGAGGGAAGTGGAGGGATTTGTTAGATATAATAAGATGTCATCAGCATATAGACTCATTTTAAGATGGTGTGAATTGGTTTTAATGCCCGAAATGCTGTCATTCTGATTTATGCAATATGCAAAAAGTATTGGTGATAATGGGCATCCTTGTCTAGTACCTCTGTTTCGATTGAATGATCTAGATATTTGTCTATTGGTGACTACAGAGGCTGAAAATGTGTTATTTAGAATCTTCATCCAATTGATGAAGTAGGAGCCAAAGCCAAAATGGTTCTTCCGAGGGAGCAGAACAATATAAGCATTGCTAAGTAAAAATGTTGAAAATTAGATGAGAGTATTGGTGGATATTATTGTTGAGGGATAAACTCTTATGATGCCGTTTATTGGGTTCACTGCCATGTTGAAATAATTTCATTGGAGCTATAGTTTTTGAATGCTAACATTAATTAAAAATAATTCAAATCAAATTCTACTAGCAAGTGCTGTAGTAGGTACTCATTTATCTATGGATGGTAAACCTCAGGAACACTTTAAGAAAGACAAATAGCATACAAAATACTATAACTCCACATAGAATTTACCAGCATGCATACTTGCATCATAATATGGTGTATTCCATATCTGTGATTTCCACCAATGCTGCAGTGTTTCCTCTATGATGTTTTTCAGCAGCAGGGGGAAAGGGTTAACTAACCCTAGGGTTAGGGTTGAAAATTAGTGGGGGTGCACTAATAGCTACTCTGCCGGCCGGCAACAGCAATGAAAAATATTGTAGGTGTTATGGGTCCTGAGCATGTTCCCATATGGACAGATTACGGCTGAACAGCAAGAAAAAGTGCTGTTCCTTTTTTAGCAACAGTTTGCCTTATTCACAATGGTACCTCAAAAGCATAATATGTCTTACAATAACATTTTAGGATATTGGGTCCTTCCGTTTTAAATATTTTAAACAGTAAGTGAATCCACCACATGGTGTGAATATGTCCCTTGCAGTGGGAAGTGAGGCAGATGGACTGCAGGGTGCTCTAATGTTAGCTTCTTGTCTCATCTGTGGTCTGATAAACAGTAAATTCATTCATCAAATGCAGTGCATATTCCACAGGACCCCTATGTTTCCATGGGAAATTAGCCGTCAAGGCTTTCGTCCCGGTTTGGTGCTCTGCCTGACGTGAAAATGCTGTAGGCTACTCCTGCTGTTCTTTATTTGGTTGTCTTGATTTTGTGAATGTTTGATGACCTGATTGTTCCAGTTGCTCTTTCTCAAAAGGGAGAGAGACTGGACAACATAATTACAACTTTATGACATACACATAAAATTCTGGAGCAAATTGTACATAGTCGAAACAGTGCTCTATTTAGAGATTAAGCAATTAATGAATTAGTCATAACATTAATCACCAACAATTTTAATAATTGTTTAATCATATACGTCTTTTTTTTTTAGCGAAAATGGCAATGTCACTTGTGAAGATTTGCTGCTTTTCTTTGTCTTAGTTGCAACCATTATCTCTTCTAATGTCATCTGTCCAACTGTGTAGCTACTGGCATTAGACTGCATGCATGTTTATATGTCTACATATATTGTGTTTTTGCATTCTGTTTTTAATTTATTCTAATTATTTATTTAATGTGGAAGCACTTAGCACTAACATTGTAGCTTTTATGAATATACCTTTGATTTATTGTTTTTGATTCCTTCTAAAGTGAAAATGTATGTAAAGCATTTTGAATTTGTGAGTGTATGAATAGCACTTTACCCTGCCCACACAACACTTCAAGAAATTAAACTTCATAAATGAAATATTCAGAAATATACTTTAGTAAAAGTCTTGAAGTTGCTGTTGTTATATGGCATCACACTCCACTTTAATATTCATAGTTGATTTTATATGGATATTATTCATAGACATATTTGCACAGAGAGAAATGGGTTAAAAGTCCAGCTGGAAAATGAATTTAATCTGGGTGTCTCTCAGCAAACTTATTGCTCCAGTGAGACGACTCTTTGGCCTGTAGTCAGAGATACTTGGCACCTGGCAGGCAGGTGTAAAAGTGTGTAACTATGCAGAATTGAATGTGAAGCACAGTGCTGCTTACAAAAAGAGCACACAGTCAGCAAAGCCCTTCCCAGAGTTGAAAGTGTTTAAAGTCTCCTCACAACATATTAAACCTACGGGGCTAGACGGCATGTCATTATATCTACACCGGTTTAATCAGCATACCAAGTGGATAATAACAAATCTGAGTTACATAATTACAACCTTAGACAACCTTTTGAATGTTTCTTGCAATGTTGTGTTTTTCACATCACCTTGTCATTGAGATGTTCAGGGAGAAACCTTAGCAGACACCACACTTCTCGCTCTGATCCAGTCACTGAGCCAGGAGTTGTAAATGGCATCAGATTAACGATGCCTTCAGGGTATAGACAGTCCCCTGCATCTCTATGCACCATGTCTGTTAAACACTGGCCAGTCACATCACTGCTGCCCTGGTGTCATATCCAGGCTGTTTAATAGCGTCATAGCCACACTATCACTTTAAATACTTTGCTGTAATTAACTAATTCAACAGCGAAGTAAACCTGCTTGGATGGTAGATCACATCTTCACATTTTGATTAATTTGGCACAAGATACTTGAAATATTGTATGTGCTTATTCTATTTAAACAATGGCTCTTTTTTTAAAAAAAGAATAAGACTGAACCTTTCCTATTAAATATGAAGTGTGTGGTGTGTTGGAGTATTCATGTCGTTATCATTTTTTACCCCAAACTCATTCAGAAACATGCAATACTATGAACCTGAAATGAAAGAGTAATATGTGTAAATTGAGCTGAGTTACTTATATGTAGCCTACTATATAACATCCACATATTATCTCTATAACATAGATATATAATATATAAAAGGTCTGCCAGCAATCTTCTGTTTATGAGAATGCAAATAAAGTCTAAGAAAGCTTTTCTGTTGTTTTTCTATAGCCATCAAAGTCATTACCTTCCCTGAAGTTTCAAAATAACTGTTCTGTTTAATCTTTCTTCCCGGTTTGCCCTTGAGCGCACACACATTAATCATCATTCAGTAGCTAAAAAGAAAGATTTTAACCATTGTGTACAGTGTAATAATACAAGGAATGCATCACTGTTTTATAATAATAGATTAATAAATAAAAGGGTTGCACAATTCTTTTTTAGAACATGGCCTTAAAATATGTAGTGTTGAGTTATATTACATGTGTGGATATGTGCATGTTTCTTTAGGAAACTATTTCTGAAAATGCAACACAATTTTAATGTTTTTAATAGAGGTATTAAATCCTGGCTTAAAGAGAAACAGCATTGTTATCACACCAATACCCCTGTTGACACATCTGTATTTTGAAGATGTATTTGTGGTATTCCAGTATGTATTTTTGTGGATATATTTGTGGATGTACTTTAACAAGCCTCTTTTGGACAGGTGTTTTAGCATTTTGCTTCAAACACTAAACAGGTCATCTGGTCCTTGTGCATAAATTTACGTTATAATTCTAATGCTACGGTCCATACAAAATAAGATGAACTAACAGAACATGGGCTTATCCACATTGTATGGAGAAGATCTAAATGGCATCACAGTAGTTGAAGCTGTCGAAATATAAATATAAAGCTGCACTAATCAATATTTTTTAAATGATCAGTGAATTAATTGGCCAAGTGGTCAAATACGGACGTTTGGACAGTGGCTGTCAGCGTCTGAAGCCATGAAAAAAACGCCCTTCAGCGTGTTTGTATAACGTGCCGGGGAGAGCAGCAGCTACACGGGGTTTGAAGATGACGTAACACTAAGAGCGACCACGGTAGCGAGTAGTATGTAAGGCCAAAATTCCGCATAGGGAGGTTGGTTGGGGGGGTGGATGGGTCAAACAACACAGGACTTTCACCCAGGAGACCGGGGATCGTGTCCCGCGTGTTACGTTTCCTAAAGTCGCTTTCTTCTTTTTCCCGCGTGTCACGGAACCGTAAGCCCACCCACGACCTTTTCCTTAACATAACTGCGTCAAAAGGGATGCCAATAGTCTAGTCCCGACCAAGCGCGTTTATAAAGCGCGTTATATGACGCTAAAGGAGACTTTTAGCGTCAATAACAACGACAAAGGCACCTGACCAAGCGTCCGTATTTTACGAGATGGGAGTGAGAATGTATTGATCACACTGATAATTATCACCCAACTCTGCAGCTCCATGCAGCTATGTAGCCTTTTAGTCTATTTTAGCTCATTGTTTTGGTTTTCTGGTCTACCAACAATGATTATAAAGTTTCAGTTCAAACAAGTGTAATGAAGGTGCTCTATGGTAGGAAACACAAAAGATCAAAAAAGAAGAAAGGTCCTAGGCACTCTTCTGGCAAAACGTTAAAAGGCTTTATTCAGATGGCTGTTTCATGGTGAAATTCTAAAAGCATAGACAATGCTTGTACATACTGAACAACCATAGATAAAATATGGACGTAGGCTCTGTGACCAACACATTCTCACTCCCATCGCGTTAAAAAGCAACGCTTGGTCAGGTGCCTTTGGCATTTGATATTGATGCAAAAAGTCTCCTTTAGCGTCATATTTAGAAGCGTTTGGTCGGGACTCTTGGCGTCACTTTTTGATGCTCTGGGTCGGGACGTACGTTTAACTGACATGCGGCACAAGAACGGCACAGAAAATGTACGTTTCAGTGACACGCGGGCAGTGTTGGGGAGTAATGGGATACATGTACCGCCGTTGCGTATTCAGATTTAGAATACAGTTACATTGTTGAAATCAATAGATTACATGACGATACTTCTCTGTTTTACGAGTTTATTCACTCTCGCAACTCCATGCATTTCCCAGAAGCCCCAATATGAAAACGAAAAAATTAGCTATTTGCGTGATCAGTCATAATGGAGTCGGAACCGGCACAACAGAGCCAGGGCAGGAATGTGTTTCTATCTTGGAAATTCAAACAGCATTTCACATTAAAGAAAGAGAAGGGAGAATGAACTATAACTGTGCAGCCTCTGCTTGCCACCAACCAACCTCCTTTCAGCGTCCAAATGACTCCACCTCCAACCTGAAGAAGCATCTTAAAGTAAGTTCTATTTTTAGTTAGCCAAGGGTAGTCATCTACTGTAGTGTTACTGATCACCTTGCTATTCTATAGTTGACGTGCGACTTTACATTCTCCTCTTTGCTGATTTACTAGCCCCAGAGCTGTTGAAAGACTGACTAGCCCCGTTTGACATGCTAAAACATTAGCTAAAATTAAAAAAATTAAATTAGATTTTTGTAGTATGTAGTTCGGGACTACAAATACAAAAATCTAACTGCTTGTTCATGTTCTTGTTAGTAACGCTACTGTGGAAGCTTTTACCAGAATAGGCCTGTTTAGTAAGCAGGATTTGATGGCCGCATTCCTACACTTATAAAATGCAATTCAATGTGGAAGTAATCCAAGTATTCAGAATATGTTACTCAGATTGAGTAATGTAATGGAATACGTTACTAATTACATTTTTGGGCATGTATTCTGTATTCTGCAACGGTCTCGTGGGTGAAAGTCCTGTGTTGTTTGACCCATCCACAACCCCAACCTGCCTCCTTACGCGGATTTTTGGTCTTTTATACTACTCTCTACCATCGTCGCTCTTAATACTACGTCTTCTTACAGTGCCACGGTCAAGCTGCTGCTCTGCCCGGTGCGTTCCATACAGACGCTGAAGGTCAGTATCTGAGTCAGTTTAACATTGGGGTCTATGGGGTTCGATTGGGGTTTTGGCACTTCTGTGTTAGCTTCATATTTCAACCCCTGAGGTTGTTGCTTGGTAGCAGGTTCTGCCTGAGGTTTCTGCCTGTTAAAAGGAAATTTTGTTCCTTGCCATTGTTACACCAAATGATTGCTGTTGGTGGGAATTGTTATGTCTCTGTTATGGAGTGTGGTCTAGACCCGCTCTATCTGTAAAGTGTCCTGAGATAACTTCTGTTATGATTTGACACTTTAAATAAAATTGAATTAACAACCCATGCATAGTAGCACAAGCAGCCTTCTTAGCACTGAATAAAGACTTTAGAACTTTTTGCCAATATAGTGCCTTGGACCTTTCTTCTTTTTTTGAATGTTAGGGTTTCGTCTAGAAGTGGCAGCTTCAACTAAAACATGCAGAACACTGTACAGTGACAAACTGACCAAGTATTTGTAACAACCCAGACACCTGCTCTTTGTAGGACCCACACTGACAATAAACCAATAAGTCTCTTTGTTTTTTTAATCATTTTCACACACACACACACACACACACACACACACACACACACACAAAGGAAAATACTGCAAATATACAATGTACATACTGTAGGTATGGTGCTATAGGTAACCACACTAGTCTGTAAAAGGAATTACCTAAATAACCTTTTCCTCTTTGCCCTAACCCTAACCCTCATTAATGTTTTCTTCTTCATTAGCGCCTATGGCGAGGATAAGGCTTAACGTGGTTTAATGTACCTAAACAATGATCAATGATTACCAAATGTCTCCTCATAACCACTGAAAACTGTCAAAAAAATCAAACCAGAAATGTGGTGATGATTGATTGATGTTTAGGTACATTAAACCACGTTAAGCTTTTTCACATTAGGACTTATAAAGCCCATGAGAACCGTGGAGAGTCAACCCACAGCCGCTCCGCTGCCCTACTGAATATGTGAAGCAGAAACGTTTAATGTCAGAAAACGTCCATAATAATTGGACTTTGGGTTAGATTTTTTGACAGTTTTCAGTGGTTATGAGGAGCAATATGAGAGAGAAATTTAGTGATCATGGATCGTTGTTTAGGTACATTAAACCAC
Organism: Sander lucioperca; assembly: GCF_008315115.2. Taxonomy (NCBI): domain Eukaryota; kingdom Metazoa; phylum Chordata; class Actinopteri; order Perciformes; family Percidae; genus Sander; species Sander lucioperca. Next base: position 22,781,470 of record NC_050176.1, read on the forward strand.
ATTAAGCTTTTTCCTAATAGGCTCTAATGAAGCAGAAACCCTTAATAACGTCCATAATAATTGGACTTTTGGTTCGATATTTTGACAGTTTTCAGTGGTTATGAGAAGCAATTTGAGAGAGAAATTTGGTAATCATTAATCATTGCTTATGTACATTAAATCACGTTTTTATTCATTTACATTAGTAGGCTAAGCTACAGGACAGCGTCTTTCAAAACATGACCTGTGCGAAAGAGAAAAAAAAAAGAATGCGTCATTGTACCCAGCACTTCTGGAAATGTACTGTCTGTCCCCAGCACATTTCAAACCAAACTGACGCCCATGCCATGCTTGTACTGTTTTATGAAATAAGCACACACATAATATGATGTTGCTTACATTTCTATATTTTGGTGTATTTTATGAATGGCAGCTTCTTCACTGATGCGATCAGCTCTGCTTTATTCTTTCTGTGGTATTTGGCCAATGGTGATCACTTCCTTTCCATGGACTGTTTAGAGCCCATGCCTACAGAAACATGATCTGTTGACCATGCAGCCAGTGTGCTGATATATCCCATCCTAATAGGAATGACAGATTGACTGTTTTGCTCGCTAAAGCCCTTTTATAAAGCAATAGATTGCAAAGCAGAGCCTCCGCCAAAACCACAACTCTCCCCAATAAATCCAATGCAGACAGGGTGTCTATTTGGTCATAAATATGCATGGTGGACTAAATTACTCAGCGTGTTATACGCACGGCCATCCTGGCCATAGTTTACTGTGAACTCCTTTCAGAAACAAGACCGTTATTTATTTGACTCAGGTGAAGGAATCCGAGGTGCAAACGTAATTGTCACCAGTTTTTCTCATGCCATTTTTGTGATTGTAAAACAATAAATTCTACTGCATGGCGCAACATGGGACAACGTGCCCTTTCCAACCTTCAATGTAGTGCATTCATGGAATTTATTTTTTTTTGCTTTTTCACCGCTCTCTAAGTGAGTTCATGAAGGAAAGCATTGGTATAGAAAACCCCAGGAGCACATACCTCTTGATAGAACAGATGTGTCCTAATATCCAGTCCAGCATACTTCTAGTAATTCTAGCCAATATATCATATACAGCAAAGATGAAAGAACATGTTTCTGATGTTTAACATGAGCCAGGGAGTTGTATTTGAGCCGTTTAGCCAGAAGCAACTATGCAAAGAAAATTTCAATAAACACCCAGCCTTCCCCTTTCTAAGTAGTAAAACATGTATGTGGTTTCTCTGTACTTTAAATAGGTGGATTTGAATCTGACAGCCCATTGTAAGGCATTTTCTCTGAATTCTGAAGACAGCAGACATATATCATAACCACAGTAAGATTCTGTTGCCTATTCTTGTCATTATTCAGCAACATCTCACATCAGGGAACAGATGCTAATAGCTGGTGAGAAGTGAGACACACTACTTATTAGGCATGCTCAAACTGAACTAAAAGACCACCCACTACCTTGCATTTATTCTGCAGTCTCTGCCTGAAATTACAGCTTAATTGAACTTTTCACAATCATACGATTGCAAACTATTCTTCGGGTCAAAGTTGACTGGGTGGCAGGGGCACTGAAACTTATAGACATCATTAGCACGAATCTTCTCATAATTATCCTCTTAGGCTGGTGGCTTTTTTCAGATATGAGGTCAATTACAAATATAGACTACTTATTTGCATGGAGGTGCATGGTGGTGTGCAATTTCAACTTCAGGAACAAATTAATCCGTTATCTGTCAACTGCAGCATACACTCCAACATGTCTTCTAAGAAAGATAGGTCAATACTAATCTTTATTCTTCTTTATTAATCATTATTCTTCCAAAGTAGAGAGGCACCCTGGCTCAGGTCAATACACAGTGTTCTTAGTTCTTAGTTATAGTCTTACGTGGTGTGGTATGACCAGTAGCTTATGGTGGCTAAAGTTAGCTAATGTTAGCAAACTTTAGAGAGATGCTGTGTAACTGACATTACTGAGTCAATTCACTGACATTATGATTTTTCACTTCTTTTGCTAATGTAACATTATGTTTTAAAGTGCTCATATTATGCTCATCTTCAGGTTCATAATTGTATTAAGAGGTTGTACCAGAATAGGTTTACATGGTTTAATTTTCAAAACATTGCTGCAGCTCCTCTTTTCACCCTGTGTGTTGAGCTCTCTGTTTTAGCTACAGAGTGAGACCTCTCACTTCTGTTCTATCTTTGTTGGGAGTCGCACATGCTCAGTAGCTAGGTCAGGACTACTAGCCAGTCAGAAGCAGAGTATGAGGGCGTGCCCTGACAGTACCTAGGTAAGGACTACTAGCCAGTCAGAAGCAGAGTATGAGGGTGTGCCATGCTAGCAGCTAGGTGAGCATTATAACATGTGTTCCAAAGTGACCACGTTTGTCTCTGAAGTAAAGGCTGGACTACAATAGAGCTGTTTGGAGCAGTTGGTGAACAGAGTTTTCTGTTGGAGATGGTAACTTTGGGCTTTTTCACTATGAAATTATTATTGTTGAAAGCTAAAATTGCAATTAAAAATATATTTGATTTAACGCCCAGCCCTTTATAACATAAAAGAAGTAAAACGTCTTTGGCAGATATTGTTAAATAAGGCACAATATGACCAGGATAATTGTCTAACAAAGTGATAAAAAATGTAACATTTTTATTAATTTTGTCTTGAAATCTGACCTATCACTTACCACTAAATAATGTCCATCACCCACATGTTTACATCAAGGACATTAGTGAACTCTTCCGCCAACTCAGGGTATGACGCATAGTTGTTTGGGACTGCCTGTCGCTAGCTTACCATTTCAATCAGAACCTGGCCAGAATGCTTATGCATGAACTACACTACTGGCAAGTATTTCATATAATACTAAATAAATCACAGATTATCCCTTTAAGGACAATGATATGGGTAATACCAATTTAGAGTAAATACATTTTCGATTAATCCACAAAATCCTATAACTATTAATCAAAATGATCTTAAATAGGTACCAGTGCAGAAACTGAGAAATTTCCTCAGCCGAACTTCGCTGCTGTTTCTGATGAACTTCTTGAAGAAATCAAGAGTCTAATTTTCTCTCTTGTTGAGTTTCATGTTGTAGCATGGCTACAACCTTCCTGGGTGTAGGAGTGAGGCTGGCCAGCACTTCATCTACTCCTCCTGGGGGAAGTTTCAGCCTTTTCAAGGCACTGCTCCAACACTCAGATATATGGGCAGGCTCTTGCACTATTTCACGTGTGCTAGCCTTTGTTCTGGGAGTTCCAGTTGTGAAATCAGATCCACAGGTTGTTCCTGTAGTTGAAGCAGCTCCATAAGAAGCAGCAGCTGCACAGAGTAATTCTCTTGTGAGGGGCACTGCATTTTGTGATTCACCAGGTGAGGTAGCATCATTCAATATTTCTTCTGCATCAATCTTTATGCATGATAGATACAGTCTCAACATTCTAACTTTCCTCTTCTCATATTGCTCACCTAGGGTGGTCAATGGATCCAGTTCATCTTCAGTAAAATCTTGTATGCGGAATTCAAAGTCATTGACATTCCCAATTTTACTTTTTCCGTTTGGAAAAAAGAGTTCTTTGCCAATCTCCATCAGCTGTGCCATTGTGGAAGTCAAAGCCTTCAAATGTCTGGTACCTCCTCCCCTTTTCTCTTTTACCTGTACATTTTTGGCCCAAACTTCTTCAAACAACCCCATTTGAAAAACACACTCCATTTTTAAAGCATTTGAGTTTCCAGACAGATTTTCTGAATGATCATCCCCATGACTTCTCTTAGAGGCCTGCCTTTCTTTTATTTTTTTCATCAGGCTTTCTGTAGCCTTAGAAATAGTTGTGGTGGTTCCTTCCAGTGCAGCCACTTCTGTTCTGCAGTACTCTCCAATCTTGGGGACATATTTCATCAACTGGTCATCTGTCATCCCATGGACAGCATAGCAGTCAATCTAAAGATGATGAAAATGGTAATGGTACAGTTGGGTATGAAGCAGTCCTATTTGCTCATTTGTGTAAACATATTCTAACATGACTTAAAACTAAGAGCTTCCCCAACTTTCTGTGTGGAATGATTTCTACTTAAAGGATTTGGGACCTTTTTTAGGAAATTTGAGACTTTAAGAAAGGATGAGACGTCCATGCACTCTCCCGAGTACCTTGCCTTTCTTCAGCTCCCCAACAGCAGCCTTTCTCAAACTATAAGCCGTAGACCGGCACCCCCGCAAATAAATAACTAACTGTTTATTATAGGGTTGGGTACCGAAACAATGTGTTAATCAACTGGTATCTATCTATAGGACCGAATAGCAACCCGAATTTCTGTGCTTCTGTTCGGTGCCACTAAAATGTCTGCGCTGCTCTCTGGTGCTCTGAAACGGACATAAGAGGCTAAAGAAGCATCGCTGCATGTGAGGCTAGTTAACACTACACGGCTACTGTTAGCTAGAACCGTTAACTGGCTTAAACATGGTTTAAATGCTGACAGCCTTGTGGTGCATACAAAATTATTGTAAAATACCATTTTGCCATTTAGTGGTTCTTGTTGTTGTTAAATAGCCATATTATTATGTTATTGTTATAAGTTTTAATTCATTTTAATTTGACCATATCGCCTTAGCAATAAACAACCAACTGTTGCTTTATGCTCTTCATCTGGAAAAATCGTGTTGGCAAGGGAGTTTATGATATGACATAAGATGGCACGGACAGAATTCTATAAATGTAACTGTATATAATTAATGAAATGTTATATATAATAAACAAATAGTCTCTTTCCCCAAAAAACTGGGCCCCAAAGGATGAGGGCCAAACATTACTGGGCCTTGGCGTAAAAGAGTTTGAGAAAAGCTGGGCCTACAGTTTCAACAGTGTGAAAAACTAGCTAACATTAGCTTATAAATGGAGTTCACTAACGTCAACAAAGGTCCGGCACCCACCACAACACAGAGTCCAACACAAAGTTAATTTTAAGCAGAACAAATACAATTCTCTAGTAAAGCCTGTGAACCCCTGCTTTATTGTGCATCTTAAAATAAGCCTAGCTGAAAAATGTACATGCATCCTGGAACTCACCATGTTGTACTGTCAAGATTTCCCAAGATTTTTCCCATTTGCTAGCTGCTGCCTAATTTATGCAGTGTAAACACTGACACGCTGCAGTCCTATGCCGTCTATCTTAACGGAGAATAGTAAAATGTCTGACTGCATTGAGTTATAGCTTATGTTATTTGGACAGCTCTAGTTGTGTTTACTGGGGCATTACTTACCTTCTCGTTGATAAAGGTGGTGACAACTGTCTCATTTAACCTCCGCTGTTCTCGAAGGAACTTGTGGAAACTCTGGTCCATTCTATCAAAGGGGAATAATGATTTAATGCCAGGCAAAAATGATTAAATTATTATGAACTAATACATTTTAAGTTCAATATGTACCATGGCACTAATGGTATGTGGCCTAATGGTTAAAACTGAATCAAAACTCTACCACTTGTGAGAATCAAGTTCAATTGATTTGAGTTATATGGGTTTTAGTTCCATTATTTAGTTTCCTTTATTTACCTTTGCCCTGTCCACTCACATCGAGTAATAAACAATGAAATGGCTGCTACACCAGTAAGACAAAGCCAAGGCTCATGAATGTTATTAGGACATCATTAGAGACTATGGTAGTCTACTGTACATTTGATTCTATTTTAGCACCTATAGGCTGTCTTAGATTCGTATAGACCTACCTGTCTTGACATACATTTTGCCATATAGAAAGTCTGAGGTCTAGTCTAGAATTCATAACTGTCAGTGCTGCTGCTTCCCTTATTTAAAGGATTAATTAAGTATATTGCATTATTTTGTGTGGCCAGAATTCAAGAAATAGAGTATCATAGCCAATGAAAAGTAAGTAGCTTTTTTATGCCTACACGTCTGCCCCTGATTATAGCTTTTTTATTCAAGCAATAGTTATAGCCTACTGTTTGGTATGTGTGACGATTAAGAATAAAGTTTGTTTTTGTTTAGAAAATGTTAAGTACTTGGATGAAGGACAATCAAAATCAGACCTTTGCATTTTAAACTTAAAAAACTAATCTGTAATAGTAGTAAGTGGGTGTTAAGAGTTACAAATTGTACATGAATGTTAACACTGTTACTCTGGTGTCAGTCTATGATTGGGAGCATGTCTGACACATTCTACAGTAATAAAAATAAAGGCTACATAACCATATCAGCTGAGCGATGCAGCACTATACCACGTGTGTGCATATATGTCCCAGTTTGGGTTTTTCAGTTCAGTCACCTTAGTATCCCGAATGGGAAACTTGATCTACAGTCAGGAGTGCCAGATAAAAAACACATACAAACAACGAAACGTTAGCTTACAAATATTTAAAGATTCGAAAATCTGCTCAACTAATTGGATACTCAAAGTTACCTTTACCTTGTTTGAAGCTTCATCACTGGACAAGCACAATTCTCATGAACATGTTTGTACGATATGGTATGAAAATTTAAGCACACATACTGTATAAATGAAATCTCACAAAAATAGGAGACCAGATTACAGAGCCCCGTAAGAATCAGCAGCAGTTGGTAGTTGAGTTACCCGAGAATAGGTTATTGTTAGGCGGCTACACAGCTCCATGATATGTCGCTGTATCAGCGGGAGTTGGTAGTTCAGTTTACCCGATATAGGGTGACTTTGAGCTGGGTACAGGGCCGTAGTCGTTTCGGCGGACATTACAGTTATGTTAAGGCAACAAAACCATCCACCCAGACATCCTCCCTATGCTGTAACAGCAGCCGTTACTTTGGTGCTCACAGAACGCCAGCCTAACTAGCTAACTGAAAGGTTTTGGAGTGAGTGAAAAGCTCAATAAATGCAACGTTACATTAAGAAAGCAGTAAAACGAACAATGCAATACACAATATAGTCTTAAATCTAGATAAATATGACTTGTCAGATGCAGACGCTGCTGAAAGTAGGCTACCCGTGCCGTCTTCTTCTCTGGAATGTTACTCATTTTTGCGCACATTTATAAAACCGAGGGCACGGATTATGAATCCGTGCGAACAGTTTATGAAACTGAGGGAACAGATTTTTATTCTGTGCGAACGGTTTAGTTTTTTTTTTCTCAGCTGACCCCAGGGAGGCTCCGTACAATGGCGCTGCGCTAAGCTAAACGCTAAAGAGGGAAAGTCGCTAATTTTTAATTGTCATCCAGCAGGGGTTTTCAGGCGAGTTAATGTGGACCTCCTGACACTGGTGCCAATCATCTGCGAAATTTGGCAGACTTTCCCTTAAGTTACCAGTTACTAGCACTAGCTAGCTAGCTTTGGTTGACAAGGTGCTACTGAACACTCAACAAGACACTTTTAGGCAACCAAAATGTTCCAATCAACTTTGATGAAGTGAAAACAGTGAGAGGGTCAAAGTATAAGATGAGAAGCACTCCAAAAATAAGTTTACTGCTATTTTAATATCCACAGTGCCATGGTCAGCATTGCTAAGCCTCTGTCATGATTGACAAGTCGGCGTGTAGCCCCGCCCCTAAAGCATCCCCTGCTTTAAAAATATACATTTAAAATAAATGGGACCATAATTTACAAAATGAACATCATGCTGTATTGTAGAAGACTTCAAACTAGCGATTGAGACCATAAACTCATTATGAAAATGTTTACTGAGGTGATAAATCAAGTGAGAAGTTTTCCCACAGACTATACTATATACTAGTATATAGTATAGTCTTTTGGAGCCAGTGGAGTCGCCCCCTGCTGGAAATGAGATAGAATGCAGGTTTAAGGCAGTTCTGCATTGGCTTCACTTCTCAGGCCCGGGAATTGTCCTTGCAAGAAAGCTGAGGAACTACCGTCCTTGTGAGTTTAAGTGCAACTAGTCTTACGTTTAAGAGGAAAACTAGAGCCTGTGTGTTCTGATGCTATATGTAAGGCTTCTGGAATATACAATGTTGTTTATTCTCTTCAAGGACCTCATGCTTACTCTAACACATTTCTTTGTGACACTGGCTGTTCCAAATGATGTCCTTGCCTGAAGCATCATTGGGTACAAAAGAGCTTGATCAGTCTAATCAAAGAGTTTGACATCCTCTAGAGTGACGTGGTTTTACACATGTTCATGAATAAGTCATCCAGAGCACAACTGCTGGGATCAACAAATCAGCAAGATGAGCTCCAACTGCGATACAATAATCGTAACAGATTATTCATTTCTAGTCTACCGACTCCTAAGAAGCGACGCCTCTGAAGGTCGCAGGCACTTTGAACATTCAGCACAGTGTCCTGAAAATGAGATTCATTAATATTTATGCTTGCCTTACTCCGTGGATACTGGTAATGTTCCTGAGCAGCAAATATTAATATTTCAGCCCCAGTAGGAAAGCTTTTAAAGCAGTCACTCATTTGGACCTTCAAATGGATGAAGACAGATCTTGTTCCTCCCTCTTTACCTGGCTTTTCAAAACTTTTTTCCTACCTCTTATTGCAAATGTTGATATGAGATCTCAAGATGTTAGCAGGAACCCGCAGTGACAGCCCCAACAAGTGTGCTCTCCCCACTCTGCCAGTATTCTTCTTGAGGAAATGAATAGAAAAGCCAGCCTGATGAATAGAAACTAATGGCTGATCTGTGGCTGAGTAAAGCCTAGTGAATAAACAGCAGGTGGATTCAGTTTGTGCTCTAAATATTAGAAGCACAGCTGATTGTGTGTCCAATCAACAGAACTTTATGGAAGAGTCATTTCACCCCAGGAGGATGTTGAAATAAAAAAGCGGGGTGGGGGATTTCTTGGAAGGCAGAACACATCTCAGAAGAATCTGAATGCTGCTAGTGAGAGCTGGCTTTGTGTGCAAAACATGCACATTTTCTAAACCGGATGAATGAAGTCCTTGTGTAGTGAAATGTCTCCTTCAATAGACAGAGAAATCCCTCCTTCCTCTGTTGTTCACTGACAATTACAATGTCAACAAGCCACAGTAGTTGCTGCATGGGACTATTAGCTACACTGGAAGTAAATATCAATGTGTGGCTTTTATATTTGAATTAAGTGAATTAAGGAGAGTGCAATTCGGATTGTGACTTGGCCCCCAAAGTGCCATTGGAAACTGGGCAGTGGGGCATAAACTGCTCTAAGATAAGGTCCAGTGTGAGGGGAATAAATAAGAGCCACTCTTTGCTAAGTAATCTCTATAGAAGTGCACTTGAAATCTCTGTGTAGAAGTGCTGGACAGGAGGAGTTTCTCACAGCATATTCACACACTGCGCAGCTAGATTGATACTGTCAAGGAGATGACAGTATTATTATTTCCTGTTAGTACTTTACAAGAAGGGCCAGAGTCGCCTCTATTTTTTGAGGAGGCTAAGGTCCTTCAACATCTGTCAGAAGATGCTGAGGATGTTTTATGAGTCTGTGGTGGCTAGTGCTCTCCTGTATGCTGTTGCATGCTGGGGCAGCAGGCTGAGAGTGGCAGACACCAACAGACTCAACAAACTAATACAGAAGGCCAGTGATGCTGTTGGTGTGGAGCTGGACTCCGTACAGACAGTGTCAGAGAGGAGGATGCTGTCCAAAGTACCATCCTGGACAACTCCTCCCACCCACTCCACAACACACTGGTCAGTCTGAGGAGCACCTTCAGCGACAGAGTCAGACACCCACAATGCATCACAGAGCGCCACAGGAGGTCGTTCCTGCCTGGAGGTCGTTCCTGCCTGTGGCCATCAAACACATGCTTCGAGTTAAAACTGGTCTCACAGCACACATCTCAATATTCTTGGACAATTATGTACAGTCATTCCTACAATAGTTATATATATGAACAAAAGTGTTATTTATTTACTGCTGCTACTTGTATTTGTACTGTACACTGCACTACAATAGAATTTGTACAATCCATTACCTAATCTGACTTGTAACCTAATCTCACATACTTCTACTTAACGTTTTTATTTATGTCTGTAAAGACTTAAACATTTTTATTTGTCTTATTGTAGATAAGTTACTTATTTACTGTATACACTTATTGACTTGCTCTTTTCTTACTCTTATTTTACCTTGAATGTGACTGTGAGCAACTAAATAATTTTCTGAGGGGATCAATAAAGTATTCTGATTACTCACGATCTACATTCATTCGGGAGATACTTCACTGCCACAAATTAGGGGTTTCATCAGTATCTTTAAATGTATTATCCAATTACTGCTTTTCAAATGCCATGACATTACAGAGCAGCGCTGTGGTCAGGCTTAGTCAATTTAGGACACTGCTTGAAATTCAATTCATGAATTGGAAATGGAATCCTACGTAACCAATGGTCTATTTATTTTTTTGCCTTGTGAAGGATTGGCCATGATTTAGGCTGCAGACTGTATCTCACAAGCTCACATTGTTATGGGTGGACGGTTTTGCAATTAATGGCAGGCTGAGACACAAACATGCCAAAAAGTGTTGGAAATTGAAAGATGCTGAACTCAGATGTTGAACCCCTCTCCGCGAGTCCATGGCAAACTGATTGCTCCTGACCCCATGTCTGCTCCCTGCTATGAGTGAATACCAATAAAGTGTTATGTTACTGGGGTACTTATTTATCTGGAGTAACTTTTCATTCCCTAAATTTCATCTCAGCCCCCCTAAAAATTCTAATTACAAAAAACTATTTAAAAAAAATTTTTTTTAGTGCTTCAAGTTAGAGTTTGTGAACTTGTCTGTTAGAGACAGAGGGCAAACAAGTACAGGTCCAAAGAAGACCGGTTTAATATCCTGTGCCGCTGTCGCCAATGCTATACACCTGTAACCCAGTCAAGGAAAGTTTATTTTTTATTTATTTATTATTTACACCTCATTATCATTTTATTTGATTCTGGTATTCTTGATTTCGTAGTTTTTTTGTTCAAAATTTTGCATTCATCCTCTGTTATAATAATAAATACATGTATTCATTGTTATCCAGTGAAAGTACTGATTTAGCAGGGTGGGGTTAACACTATTGCAAGGCACTGTATCAGTGTCACAATCTCATTAGGGGCTGAGCCCCCCTAAAAGTCTGATCCTAGAATCGCCCCTGCTTCCTTCCTCTTTTCTCTTCCTTGTTCACCTAGAGCCCTTTAAACACAAGCTTTGGGCCTACATTCATCGGGCTTCTTTTGTCTCTGGCTCTCTTGTTAGACAGGAGGAATGTTTTGGTTCGGGGAAGAAAAAAAAGACACTGTTTGTTCCACTGAGTCAAACTCTTGTTTGTGTTAATGCTCTAAAGCTTTTGTCTGCTGACAGTAACCCTGGGAGCTGAGCATGGGAGGGGAAACAATGTTGTAAAAGTTGTGAAAAGACTTTATGAGTCAGTGACATGGTACGAGCGAATGACTGAAATATTAATAAGAAGTGGCATTAAAAGAAAGGAAAAGGATGACCTTTTTCTTCTTACGGACGCTTGGTTTAGAGGGTAATGTTTGTTTTACATACAGTGGGGAGAACAAGTATTTGATACACTGCTGATTTTGCAGGTTTTCCTACTTACAAAGCATGTAGAGGTCTGTAATTTTGATCATAGGTACTCTTCAACTGTGAGAGACGGAATCTAAAACAACAATCCAGAAAATCATTTGTATTGTATTATATTTGTATCACATTGTATGATTTTTAAATAATTAATTTGCATTGTATTGCATGACATTAGTATTTGATACATCAGAAAAGCAGAACTTAATATTTGGTACAGAAACCTTTGTTTGCAATTCCAGAGATCATACGTTTCCTGTAGTTCTTGACCAGGTTTGCACACACTGCAGCAGGGATTTTGGCCCACTCCTCCATACAGACCTTCTCCAGATCCTTCAGGTTTCGGGGCTGTCGCTGGACAATACGGACTTTCAGCTCCCTCCAAAGATTTTCTATTGGGTTCAGGTCTGGAGACTGGCTAGGCCACTCCAGGACCTTGAGAGGCTTCTTGCAACTCCTTAGTTGCCCTGGCTGTGTGTTTCGGGTCGTTGTCATGTTGGAAGACCCAGCCACGACCCATCTTCAATGCTCTAACTGAGGGAAGGAGGTTGTTGGCCAAGATCTCGCGATACATGGCCCCATTATGAAGGCAAATATGGTGCAAAAAAAAATCTGAACTTGTATGTTAAAATTTACGGGATTGCTTTTCCCGTGCAAATTTTAACATACAAGTTAAGATTTTTTTGTTCTGCAAGTTCTCACATTGTATTCTAAAAGCTCTCCCTTTTTGCACCATATTTACCTTCATACCCCATCCATCCTCCCCTCAATACAGTGCAGTCGTCATGTCCCCTTTGCAGAAAAGCATCCCCAAAGAATGATGATTCCACCTCCATGCTTCACGGTTGAGATGGTGTTCTTGGGGTTGTACTCATCCTTCTTCCTCCAAACACGGCGAATGGAGTTTAGCTCTATTTTTGTCTCATCAGACCACATGACCTTCTCCCATTCCTCCTCTGGATCATCCAGATGGTCATTGGCAAACTTCAGACGGGCCTGGACATGCGCTGGCTTGAGCAGGGGGACCTTGCGTGCGCTGCAGGATTTTAATCCATGACGGTGTAGTGTGTTACTAATGGTTTTCTTTGGGACTGTGGTCCCAGCTCTCTTCAGGTCATTAACCAGGTCCTGCCGTGTAGTTCTGGGCTGATCCCTCACCTTCCTCATGATCATTGATGCCCCAAGGGCTGAGATCTTGCACGGAGCCCCAGACCGAGGGAGATTGACCGTCATCTTGAACTTCTTCCATTTTCTAATAATTGCGCCAACAGTTGTTGCCTTCTCACCAAGCTGCTTGCCTACTGTCCTGTAGCCCATCCCAGCCTTGTGCAGGTCTACAATTGTATCCCTGATGTCCTTACACAGCTCTCTGGTCTTGGCCATTGTGGAGAGGTTGGAGTCTGTTTGATTGAGTGTGTGGACAGGTGTCTTTTATACAGGTAACGAGTTCAAACAGGTGCAGTTAATACAGGTAATGAGTGGAGAACAGGAGGACTTCTTAAAGAAAAACTAACAGGTCTGTGAGTGCTGGAATTCTTACTGGTCGGTAGGTGATCAAATACTTATGTCATGCAATAAAATGCAAATTAATTATTTAAAAATCATACAATGTGATTTTCTGGATTTTAGTTTTAGATTCCATCACTCACAGTTTAAGAGTTCCTATGATAACAATTACAGACCTCTACATGCTTTGTAAGTAGGAAAACCTGCAAAATGTATCAAATACTTGTTCTCCCCACTGTATATGGTTTATCTGAAAAGCCAGACAAGCTACAGACTTTAATAGCAGTTTTTAAAATGTCAATAAACACGTGTTGCATTGCAAGCATGCAATTATCGTATTGGTCCAAATGAAATACGTTGGAAATTACGTCTGGAAAAAGTGGGGTCGTCTTATATTCGGGGTCTACACTTTTTTATGTTAATACACCCACAACAACAGATGTCGCCAACAACACGAAACGAGCAAAACACGTGTTGCCCTCCTAACTGAAGCGAGTCACCGTCCCTCACAGCTAGCTAGTGCCAGGGCCTGCAGTATCAGAGAGAAACAGTTTTTTGGAATACAATTTTGTAACTAAGATTTTAAGTAAGTTAGTTAGCTAGGGCTTCGTTTCTGGACACAGCACCCAAAATGTTCCCTTGTTTGACGGTGGACGAGAGGAAAGTGCTGCAGCTGGCAGCGGGTGTCAGCTTGGTCATCGGGGTGAAAAAACTGCCAATGCAGTGAGTGGATTTGTGTGCAGCAGCAGCAGCAGCCTGGTGCTTAGCTCCTTTAGCATGGCTAGCTAGCGCCGCCTCTCCTATGTTCAAAATGTTGAACGTTAAATTACAACATAGTCCACATTTTGCACGCCCTGGGTCCTGGTCTTTCTCAAGCCATGTCTTGTATTTGTTTAAGTAAAGCCATACATTGTTAAAACGACATTTTCCTGGCATTGTGCTAATTTACATCTCACAAAATCAACTCAATTCAAGTCGGAGACTGACGTTACCCCACGCAGAGAAAAACATAACACAAGTGACGTGACTGCCCAAACATTAAAATATTGTTGAACCAATATAGATTTTTATCAGTTGATCTTATACAGGAGTCTGTGAAGAAAAAGTCCATGCCTTTTCCAAAACTTTCTGTATTTATTTATTTTTCCAAAACTTCTCCAGGCCTGGAAATTGCTATTTTCAAATTCCATGACTTTTCCAGGTTTTTCATGACTGTACGAACCCTGTAGAGAGTGACTGAAGAGAGAGAGCGCCCAGCGGCGTTAGAACAAAGCAGTAAATCAGAGAAATAAAACGTGTTTTCGCTGATTCATCACTAGATATGTAACTGTAGCGAGCATCTCACTATCACTAACGTTATCCACATTCATATTTAGACGAAGAAAATGATATATCCAGCTACAAAAAAGGTCTAAAAGTCTGAAGTTAGAACAGAAGTACAATGAGGCGTTGTCATGGAGATGATACACCGTCTAAAAATGCAAACAGCAAAGTATTTTCATTATAAAAACAAGTCTTTGATTTGGTCTTCAAAAAGTATTTTTGCAAAAATGTATCTTGAAAGTCGTCTTATTATCAGGGTTGTCTTATGTTCGGACCAGTACGGTATATGAATGTGAAAGAAAGACTAGGTATGTCCCGATCAGCTTTTTTGACCCTCCGATCCAATTTTTTAAATATTGAAAATCCGCCGATACCAAGTCCCGATCCGATACTTGTAGTTGCTCAGATAATAGAGCTGCACACAATGTTTTGGTTTACAAAAATAACTAAGTAAACAAAGTATCTAAAATATGTCTTAAGTTTAATACATTTAACTTAGTGACGCTTCTTGCGGTTAATAGTCAATCATATGATTTTCTTCTCATGTCCATTGTTGATGTTCCACTAGCCGCGCCACGGCGCGTCCCAGCATTTAAGCACGGCTTTGAGTCATGCTCTCTTTACTACATATCTTCAGTTTCTGTGAAGTCAGAGGTCATATTCTTTGCCCTGACTTTTTGCATACAAGAACATTTTCCTCTGATTTCTGAGGTGTACCACCTTGTTGTGGATTCATTGTGCGAGGGGCTACATACAAATCAGACAGCTCAGGCCTGCCTATTGCCTTCTGCAACATCCTCAAAAATCAATTTTGGCTATTGGCAGGACATTGATTCCCTTTGAATGGATGGTGAGCCCATGCGGGGACAGGAGATGATGCAGTGTGAGACACACACACGTACGCACGCACACACGCACACGCACACCCACACACACACACACACACGCACACACACACACACACACACACACACACACACACACACACCACAGCACAGAACTGGTTGATAAGTGTCTGCGAGCCATGTGGTCCCTGTCCATTGCGGCACCATTAATCCAATACAATATGTCTGCTTAATGCTGTGTGCCATGAGGAGAGGCAACACTTATCATCTCTAATGTCTCGGACAGGACATGGCTGGGGAGGATTGCTCCCAAAAAAGAAGGGAGGGTGTAATCAGACTTCACTTAAAGAGTGTAATTTAAAGGCTCGTTTCACCCACATTATAAAAAAAAAACATATTTTCTCTCTTAACTCTAGCAGCCATGCAGATGCTTCTGAGGTTGCTCTACGTAGCTGTAACAGTGTGATGAAGGAGACTGTAGAATAGAGATCTTCACAGGTCTCAGTTCCAGCCCAAACCAAATATATTACAGTAAGCTGAAATGGATCAGGGCTGTGTGTTCCAACTTTATGATAGTTTTGAATGTTAGTTTTGACTTTGTTGTTTGTTTTTGTCAGGGCCAGGTATAATGTCTCAGACGTATGTAGCTACATACGTATCTGTCCAATCTGAGTTTTCTGTTGCACGACTAAAACTACTTTTGAACGTACACATGTTCCACCAAAACAAGTTCCTTCCTGAGATTTTACAGCGGCTCTTTGCAGAGCTTAGCGCCGCCCAAGACGATTGTGATTAGTTTAAAGAAATGCCAATAAACCAGATGCATGTCTTCTCCCATCCCAGAATGGACTAGTCAGACCCTCCTCTACAGCGCTGTGAAGGAAGGTCTGGCAAAGCGAGACTAGGGCACTGGTTACAACAACCAGCACTGAGGTATGACTATAGGCGTGGGCCGGTATGAGATTCTGATGGCATGACCTTCAGCCAAAATATCACGGTTTCACAGTAGTGCGGTATTGCAATTACAGCTTTAAAATGTATTATTTTGAAATGTTTGGGTAAAAAACAAGAATGTATTGCGCCATTGAACACAAAAAAAAGTTTAGTGGTTTTGAAACCCTCACCTTTTACAAATCGCGATATACCTTGAAACCGGTAACCAGCCCATGTCTAGGTGTGACTGGTATGAAAAGTCAGACAATGCAAACATTGCATGGGGTTTAAACAGTAAATTGTTGGCAACACAATTATTAGATGATTCCTCAAAATCTCACATTAACCTCAATGCATCTTTTTTTTTTCAGGTTCAATGGAAACATTTTTAAAACTCTTACTTTCTACAATATCTTTACATGGCAACCAGGGTATGGTGTAGGTTAGGGAAATACTGTGGTTATGGCAAATAAACTAAGTTAAGGAATGGATAGGGTTAGAAAACTATTAATTGGCTGTAATGTGGCTATAATTGATATTTGTATATTAACAATAGAGCTGCAAAGATGAATCCATTATTTGTCAACACTTAAATGGATCGCCAACTATTTTGATAATCGATAAATTGGTTTGAGTCATTTTTTTTTTTTTTTAAAAAGGCAACAATTCTCTGATTCCAGCTTCTTAAATGGGAATATTTTCTAGTGTTCACTCCTATGTGACAGTAAACTGAATAAAAACAACATTTGAGGACGTCATCTTGGACTTTTGGGAAACACTGATCTGATCTCACAGACCAAACACCTAATCCATTAATCGAGAAAATAATCGTTATTCGCAGACCTAATTACCAATGTTGTTACACTCTTATACTTACAAAAAGGACAGTACTTCCTGCATTGCCACTGAACATAAAAGTCAATCCATTCACATGGTAAGTCCTTAGCTGGAACTTGCCGCTAGGTGAAACCTTCCCAGTAATAGGTTAGGTGTAGCACCAAGGATATCTCTCTAGCTATTAAAAACAACAGGATCACCTTGGAGATTTCTGCTGCCACCCCAATTTGATGGAAATCAATGGAATATAATTTGTAGTGCTCACTTTGGGTTTGACCTGGGTGAACTGACCCTTTAAACACACACACAAATGTGTTTCTGACTTTCTGAATGCACAAAATAATAAAACACCAATTACAAAAACCAAACATTTTCAAAGCAACAGAATGCTTTTTTATCCATTAACAACCTAATTTTCATGTAATTCATATGGTCTCATGTTAATTAAAAAGATGCATACAATGAAATGAGCTCATTATGATTCACGTGGAGATAAAAAGGTAGGATCATGGTAGATTCACCCTCAGGAAACAGATCCACGCTGGAACAACAGAGGGAGAATGGCTGTGGCAGAATGAGCAGTATTGAGCTGTAATCCCCACAGATGGGTCATTATACAAACATATGACTGTCTTAAAACCAGCGTGTTTATAGTCTGCACACTTCAGAACACATGACGCAACATGTGTTAACAGGAAACATTTGTCCAAGTAGCTTTTAACAGGATGTATGCCACTCTATTTCTATAATCCTTTACTCTTGAATCTTAATTTGTAATATAGCCTATAGATAGTTTTCCTTGTGGTGAAATGAATCACCTCTCGAGGCACAATCTGCCCATTTTATTCCCTCTCGGCAGCATCCGCGGCTGTGAACTAGAAAGCAGCCAGCTGGTGTAGTAGTTGTGACCATTTGTATATCTCTTTGTGCTCATCAGCAATCAGCACGACCTCCAGTTGTTAGAGAGCTGCAGGGCTGATATCACAGAGATCAACTTCCGGGTGCTTGTTTCCACCACTTACACTCAGTTAGTCTCTCATTGTCAGACCCTCCTCCACAGCGCTGCGGAGGAAGGTCTGGCTAGTCCACACAGCATTCCAGGATGGGAGAAAAATGTGCTCTGGTTTATTGGCATTACTTTAAACCAATCACAATCGTCTTGGGCGGCGCTAAGCTCTGCTCGGAGCCGCTGCTAAATAGTCTCAGGAAGGAACTTGTTTTGGTGGAACATGTGTACGTTCAAAAGTAGTTTTAGTCGTGCAACAGAAAACTCAGATTGGACAGATAGTCTAGCTAGCTGTCTGGATTTACCCTGCAGAGATCTGAGGAGCAGTTAACCATAGTCCTCACAAATCCACCAGAGGTTAGAACGCCAACACAAAGGAAGAGGAAGGTAACAGACATCGGCGAAAAGACACGCATCCGGCAGAATTTCTTGCGGCACCCGAGCAATCCGGGAAGTGGAACGTCATGGATATAGACTACAAAGTTACATATAGACAATATATATATATAGAAAATATATATAGACAATTTAAACTCAGAACTCAAATACTTTTTTTTACATGTGCAGCCCTAATCCTCTTCTGTACTCCAGGATGGTATACTGGCTTTGCATTTATTGTGTTTGCATTCTGACATTAAAGTTTAAAGTCAGAACTTAACCCTTGTGTTGTCTTCACATCGACCATAAACTTGTCTTTCTGGGTCAAAATTAAACAAACTTTTTTTATGGTGCTTTTTTAAAATGTTTTTGTCGCTTTTTTATCCATGGTCAATAAACCTAATTTATATGACATATTACCTAATTTTTGAGTTTAAAAAAAAGCAGAAATTTTGAATAAGTTTGACGAATAGTTAAGATCAGAGGGTATATGTCAAATTTGAGTCAGGATACTGTTTTAAAACCATTTACATTTTTTTTTCAAATGCTATAAAATTGAATAAAACACCCAAAATTAAATGAAAGTAATCATTAATTTGATCTGCGAATAATGTTGAACAACGTCCATCCATGTATCCACGTGATTTTGGGCAATAGGTTAAAAGAAACCCTTTATATTTCTGATATAAAACTTTGAAAAAACTTAGAAAATGTAAAATACATGCTTCTTTATTGCTGTTTAGTAAGTCATAGAAGCTACCACCCCTGACACTGCACTCAGTTGGAAACATGTTAATAAGTTCCAATAAGTGGAAGCCCTGTTCAGACCATCAGTTCCATTTGCTAAATTACGCGATTTCCTTTCCCTGAAGGGAGGCTGGTGATAAAATCTGCATCAGCAGAAAGAAGAAAAAAACTATACCAGGAATAGCTTCTGAGAAAATATGGCTGTGGGGAGAAATAAAAGAGCAGCAGGACAAAATGACTATATTACTGACTGCTTTAATTATAGCCGACCATATGGTGGAAAATAACAAATATGGGGAAAGTCAGTCCAACATTAGGCTATCCTCCATCTCCCAGTCTGGATCCTCAGCTCCTCCCCCATGCGCGCGGGGCTTCATTTGATCAAATCCTTCAACTTGGACCACTTTTTACAACACGGCATTTGAGCAACGCCACAACTCGCGCAGCACTTCCTCTTCCACAGCCGAGCGGCAGTTTACAGCCCGGGAAGGCAGAGAGAAGAGTGGGGGAAAGGACTTCTTGCATCCTCAGCATCCTTCTCTGCCGCCAGCAATGGAGAGGGAGGTCATATTTTGCCCGAAGTGGCACAGTGCGTTTTGGTTTGTGATTTTGATGATGCTCTGCTTCTTTCATGCCGCCAAAGCTGAGATAACTTGCAGGTCATGCCAGCCTGGGAATAAGGGGCGAGCACAAGAATTACTGCTGAAATTCGACACAAGTGAGTCCGCAACAGGATTAAAGGGAGAAGTTTTCGGACACGGAGACGGGGCAGGGAGAGCCGCGGCTGCAAGTGCCGAAAGTCGGCGGCTCCGTTGCGCTGTTGGCTCCGCTGAGTGCGCTCCAGACCGGGCGGAACGCACGGACCCGAGGCTGGAACGGAATACAGACAACCTGCATGCTAAAGGTGAAATTGGGGCGCGCGAGTTTGCAAATATGAAAGTTTCCAATGTAAAAATGAGTAGTCAGCAGGAGGGCAGCGCTGGTGAGGGCTTGACTTCTGCCGCCCGGTACGGAAAGCGCGCCAGGAGGAACAGTGATGATGAGAAAACCAGATCCCCCGGTTCAGCGCAGAGTCGAGACCCGGGAGAGGGCACGCGCCCGGCGGCCGGCCGCAGAGTGCCGCGCTGGAGCGGTGATGAGCGGAGAGCCGCCGCTCCGAGGCACGAGGAGCTCAAACTTAACAGTTCAACGTTCGCCTTGACCGGGGATTCATCTCACAACCAGGCTATGGTGCACTGGTCCGGCCATAACAGCAGCGTAAGTGACTTCTCATGTCCACTTTAAGCATCACCGGCCATATGCGCCAATCCACAGAGGATTCCTTATGTGCGCTGTGTACAGGGTACCAAATCCCTGTCTGATGCGCCCTTTGAGATGTGTGTGTGTGTGTGTGTGTGTGTGTGTGTGTGTGTGTGTGTGTGTGTGCGTGCGTGCGCGCGCGAGAGAGATAGAGAGAGAGAGAGAGAGAGAGAGAGAGAGAGAGAGAAAAGGGGAGAGAGTCCAAAAGAGAAAGGCACACTGATGAAATTGTCACCTGCTGCCAGACATCTGTCTCTCACTAAGCATTTTCGCACATCTATGTTTTCAACAACAGCAGTCAAACACTAAACCTAGACCTTTAACTTAACCATAGACCTAAACATGCATGGTCTTTGGTCTAGTCGGGGCTTTTATTGGAGTTGGGGGTGAAAAGCTTAATTCTATTTGTGAAAGTGCAATAAAGGGAGGTTTTTTTTACATGATGACTTTGAACAAGGTCCACATTTAAAACCACTGTACCTAGATTTATCAAATCTGGACTAAATTATAAATAGTGGTTTTGGATCTGGACCTGGTCCAATGTGGTCTACATATGAAGAGAAAAACAGGGAAACTTCCTTTTTATTACATGTTCACAAATAGAATAAAGCTTTCACAAATCTTAAACTGTGTTTTTAAGAATCTTTAGCCTCTCTGGGATAATTGGTCCAGATTTGACAAGTCTAGGTGTAGTGGTTTTGGATCTGGACCTGGTCTAATGTGGTCTACATTTGAAAAATCGCCCTTCATTACATTCTCATAAAGACGATAAAGCTTTCACAAATCTAAAAGTGTGTTTTAGACATAATCAATAATTTACCTTAATGACTAACACTCTTTCAATACAGTCAGAGGATCAGTCACTCAGCAATGGAAGTTATGTTCCCCTGCTGAATCGGACGCTGTGAATCGGAAGCCAACTTCAGCGTCGTAACTGAATTTGGTGTTCATGTTGAGCACGGAGCATCTCTGACCAGAGGGCAGGATTTTTGAGTAGCGCTGTAGGTTGTGGGAGAGGTTAAGCATTGTTAGCCTTCCTCCTTCCTTTTCTGAAGCCAGGCTTCCTGTGCCGCAGGACTGAAGCACCTGCAAACTTTGGAGCTGCAGAGCGGCCTCTCTTCTTCGCCTCTTTGCTTGTTGGGCTGAGATCTTTTCATGTTCTGTAACGTCAGGAACGGGAAGATCAGGGTTTTGTCAGCGTGGCAGTACATTTACATGAGCTGCAGACTCCATAGAGCACGTAGTTCAACATGAGGGTGGAGCACATATCCCAATCACATCCCTTACAGCAGCTGCACTAAGGCTGGCTGTCAGACAGCAATACTAATGTGGTACCTACCTGTGTATGTAGCAATGGGCCTTACTGCAGCAACATTCTCCCGCATTTCTCTTGTATTTTTTTCTGTTAAGAGAAAAAACAAGAAATGTCAACTCTTGAAGTGCCACTGTTCTTAACCATCTGAATCTGCTCCTATCCAGGTGTGCTGAATGATAAATCTTTGATTATTAGGTAACGCCAGTATTTAAAGGTCTAATATATTTACTGTAATAAATGCAAAAATTACCCCAATGTTTCACCAGATATTAAGGATACATGCTTCAACTGTCAGGTTGCCAGATATATCTGTAAAAACGTAAACCCAGCGAGCTACAGCTGGAACGTTAGTACAGCCATGAAAGCAGCAAACAAACGAACAGGATCAACGGAGATAGATTCTACCTGACCTAAAGAAAACGGCATGTTTCTGACAGTTGCGTGACCAGAGACGTAACAAACCCCGGGTAAAAATTGGAGATGTATTTGAAAGATGGAGACAGCTTAGAGCCAAAAAGGACGCAGAGTTGGCAATTTCCTCCTGAACAGGTAAGCATTAGCTTCAGGCTAATTTATCACGGCTACAAGGGACGGGCATTTTCAGTCATTTCAACATTTGTTTAGCTACTCACATTAAATTATATACCCGAGTTGGTTACTCGCAAAAACAATTGAGACACAGTCAGTGAAGTGATCCCGACTGGTCCTGGCTAACGTCGCCATGCTAACACGCGATAACTGCTAACGTTACCGGAGGACCAGGCAAGCGGGCCACGGCTGTTTACAATGTGTAGCCTGTTTAGCGGCCGTAGCCGACAACGGTGAGTTATTTTAAGCCAAGCTGTAAATCAGGAAGAGAGGACCGTGAGTTTGCAGTGTGTTTAGCGATTGTTGCCGTAATTCTAAGCCAATAAAGTGTGTATTTCAGTCGGGTGGAAAAGGTAGTGTTAGTTATTTTTATCGGTTCCTACCGTAACTCTAAGCCGAGGAAGTGTGTCTGTCCGTCGGGTGGAGAGGACGGTGAGGTTGTTGTGTTTTTAGCTGTTCCGTACCGCCTAGGAAGTGTGTCTGTCAGTTGGGTACAGAGCTCGGCGTGAGCACGGGCTTCTATGACTGTCAACATAGCCAGCATCTAACGTTAGCTACTCCGCTGTGCTGTGGAGTAATGTCTGGCTATGTGAGACAAGCGTCTAGCAACATTGTTGTGGACGCTGCGATCTCAGTCTGGCAACCTCCGTGAACTTAGAGTCTGGGGAGGAGGGGCCGGGCGAGACGACTCTCTCCAGTATTTTGAATTTGTACTGCAGTAACTATTTTAAATGTTAGCTGTCAGTATTACACATTGCACCTTTCAGGGTTGTGGCTAGAAGGGATACACCTACGGTGACGACAGTTAAGTTTAGGCACCAAAACGAGTTAGTTAGTTAGTTAAGTTTAGGAAAAAAGATCATGGTTTGGACAAAAACACTCCCGAGGAACGAACATGTTTCCTGGGTGAAAGTTCTAAAAAATGATATTATTATATTAGACTAGATTTTTCGAGAAACATTCAGCCGTAGCTGTATCTTTTCATGCCACAGCAGTTTAATTGGAGAGATGGCACCAAAAAAGACTGTAAAGAAAAACTCCTGCAGTAGTGATTTTCCAGAGTATCAGTTCTGGTGTTACAGGAGATGATAGTACACTCATTATAAAACATTTAAAACATATAATAATCTAAATTTGATTATATGATATTGATGCTTTTTATGTTCCTCAAATTAAAAATAAATGTTTTCTTTTATGGGACAACCAATCTGTGGACTGTGCAGGGTTTTCCCCACCATTACAAGGCTGAGACACAGCAGCCAAGCTGTTTTGGGCACCACCTAAGCTGAATGAATGTAAAATCAATGTGAGCATCAAAAGTTTAGTCTTTAAGCTTTTTGAGTGTTATTTATTTGTTATCTGCTCTAGCCCCCCCCCCCCAAATATGTTTTTTTTTTTTTTTACCTTGGTCTCCACTCAAAAATGTTCTCTTAGCTAAGAGAAGAGCATACATAAGAAAACACTGGAGAATCCCAGAAATCTGTGTGTACTACCAAAAAAAGGAACACATTGTGGATAGGGCTGCTCGATTATGGAAAAAAATATAATCACGATTATTTCGGTCAATATTGAAATCACGATAATTGAACACGATTACTCGTTGACTTCTGGAAAGATGTTGCAATTATTGAACTTGAAAAAACAGTGGAAAAAGTTAAATAAATCAACAGTAAAAAAACACAACTGTGAAATTTGCCTTAATACTTTTCCTATTTAAATTTTATTTTTTCATTCAGAACATGAGAAAATAAATAAATGTTTTTCTCGATTATTCTGTTTTTGTGATCATTGGGAGCCGAAATCATAATCACGATTAAATTTCGATTAATTGCACAGCCCTAATTGTGGATATCTGTATATCACTTCCTGCATGAGGCCTATTGTGTAGCTCGTACAAAATCATACATACCCAAAAGCTGAGGGCCACATGTAAAACACACAGTGTAGCTTTTTTGTCCATGCAACAGTCCAAAATCCAAATATATACATTATACAGTGATGTAAAGGAGAGCAAAACTTCACATTAGAGTTTCTAAAACCAGAGGTCAGCTCTTACAGGCAGATGTGTCCTCCCCTCTGTCGTACATCTTCCGCGGCTTCACAACTCCTGGGTTTCATTATGTCCTCCACTTCAGTGTAAATACAAACACAAAATAGGAGAAAAGGAGTGAAGTTGGCATTACAGTCCAGACAGTGACGTCATGTTGTACTGTAATGCCCAATTATTTGAACTTTAATTTTGCAGAAATCTCTGCCTGAGTCCCCGAGGAGACAGTATAGTGCAGTGTGTCTTCCTCTACATTGTGGCTGGCAGTTCTGTTGAATGTGTCATTCTGCGCAGTTTCATCCGTCGCCCATCACATTTCATTTCTTATTTAACCAGCTGCCTTTCATGCAGCATGTTGTGCATTCTTCAGCGACAACAAATACTTTATGTAGGAGAACAAAAGAAGAAAGCTTTTACTTGTGTTGAACCTGAGCATACATGCTCTATGTTGTACCCCGAGTGATAATCAAAGCCTAAATGCAAAATAGGCATGGGCTGGTTACTGGTTTGAAGGTATATCGTGGTTTGAAAAAGTCACAGTTTCAAAACACTAATCTTCTCGGTCATACCGTTCCTGCTGTATGAGCTGTATTTTATGAGTCGTCAAGGACAGAAAGTGCAGTTTAGAAATCCCTGTACCTGACGGTGTGCAGTGTGTTTAAAAATAAAATACCATTGTGTTCAATGGAAAGCAAGTTGTTTTTTACCCTGACATTTCAAAATAATACATTTTAAAGCTGCAATTGCAATACCGTGAAACCATCATATTTTGGCTGAAGGTTATCATACCGTCAGAATCTCATACTGGCCCATGCCTAAATGCAATTTGGATTATTGCTTTAAACTGTAATGAACATGGGAAGAAGAAAGTCTTTGTGCAGAAAAGCACTGGAGCACAGTTCAAATGTATTCATTTGCTGCGAGCACTGATATATCTCGACACGACGGCTTCTTCTTCAGAGTCCAAATATAATTAGCACGGACTAGGAATCAAAGGCAATGAAATGGATACAAATGTCTTTTTTAGCCTGCAAAATCTGCCGCCCGTTTGTCCTCAAACTGCTTTCCGTGAGTCAATGTCGGGACTGTTCCACAACGGCACAGCTCGATGTTACACCCCCACCACTTAGCCCTGTCTGTAACAAAGCCAATTACAGTCAAACACGTATCACCGGCTCCCATGCCCTCCACTTCTCCGCTTCTGACTGAAACTCCATCCTGTGCCTCAGGTGTTTCTGTGGGCTTGACAAACTACTGGAGCTCAAGACAGAAAGTGACCTTACAGTGGACGCAAAAAAAAAAAAAAAACAGTTATGAATTTTCTTTCCCATGATTGTTTTTTACTTCTCTGCTTCAGCCAATTTGGGTTTACCCTCAAAACAAAACAGTCATTATTATTGAGCAGCCCTGTTTGATTTTGTGGTGTGAATAGATGCTACTTGCGTAACTATGAACAATATTCTTTTAGTTGATGCAAACAACTAACTCAAGGCATGCGAGAATAGAGGATCAGACATTAAATATGCAGAGATGCTGCTATAAGCAGGAACAGATGTCCTCGGTCCTTACAATCTGAGCCGCTGTATAAATAAACACATGAGTCAACAACACGCCACGGAGCTAAAGAGAAAAGGATACAGATAAGGGCTTCGCTGCTCTTAATATTTAACCTTTCAGGCATTTACAAAGCTTGTCTTTTAAACATCCCACATCACTGGGAGCCTGTGTGTCAGATTGGATTGGAGGTTATAATTATGACTCATGAAACATTGGCCACAGGAGTACAGCAAATACAGGAAACCCCGTACTATGATTTAGGGCTGCACAATTAATTGCAATTTTATTGAAATCGCAATATGGACTAGTGCAATATCCAAATTAATTATTGTTAAAGGCAAAATATGTGTCAAGGGATGCCCCCGAAGCCCAGTTCTAAATGAGTTAAAACTGGAGTAATGATAAGGTCCAGATTTTCCAAATTTTGATTGCAATTTTGATTTTGGCTCCAAACAATCACAAAAACAATTTAATCGGAAAACAAGTCAACTCTTTTTTCTCTTGTGTTCTGAAGGGGAATTCAAAAAAAGTTCAACAGGAAAAGCCTTAAGGGAAATTTCAGAATGTACGTCATTTAACTGTTGATTTGTTTAACTGTTTTACTGTTTTTGAAGTTCAATATTGACCAAAATAATTGTGATTATGACTTTTTCCATAATAAAGCAGCCCTAACAATTACCATCCCTAGTTACAACCAACTCCCATCTACAAATTATGGAATTAGAGAGAGAGAGAAATACAACTGAACTAAGAAATACCTGCTGAGTTCTTGGTACTGGCAGAGCAGCATTAAGATTCAGAGAAAAAGGTTACAGGCAAAGAGCAGCCTCACCATGGGGCCTGTGGCATATTGCTCGCATGCAGCATGCAGCATGCACAGCCGGGACAGTATCATTTACATTAGGAAATGTCAGGCATTTAGTACTTTGCTCTGTCACTCTGATGGATTCAGGCTGACATATTGTCTATCAGTCTAAGAAGTTTGCACTTGAGCTTAGATGGTTCCAGAGACGTAGGAAATGTCATGCTGGAATATGTCCAAAACAAGCAATCAGAAGCAGGTAATTTAAAAGGTAAAAATTAAAACACACACACACACACACACACACACACACACACACAGACAGACAGACAGACAGACACACACACAGACAGTAATGTATCAAAAGATTTTGTCCAAAAAAAATTAAACCCTACAAACACAACAGTAGTGTCTCAGTTTTTCTCTCACACACGCACGCACGCACGCACGCACGCACACACGCACACACACACACACACACACACACACACACACACACACACACACACACACACACACACACACAAAGAGTAATATATCAAAAGATTTTGTCACTAATTAATGAAGAGTGGATCACATGACGCTCTTTGAAGCGTTGTGAGAATCTCGCTCACACGTGCTGTCTCAGTTCACAGTCTCACACTACCTCTCTAGGTGTTTAGGGAATCTATTCCTGGTTGTGTATGCATTCTGATAGCCATGGCAACGCCCAATTTACCGCCAACCCCAGATGTGTTTCACCAAAGTCACATCTCTACTGTCTACACCATCAAGCCTTCATAATCGGCTCATTTTCAGACATTTGTGGGCTGGCAACGCAACACGCATTTGTAGGATGAGCGATAAATTGAACACATTTACAACCTGCTCATCCAAGATGGCAGAAATCAAGCATGCCATTTAGAACAGACATGCTAAATTGATAACAATTGTGCAGCAGGGGAATGTGATTAGGTCCGAAGACAGCACTTCTCACCCTCTGATATACAGTGTAGGGCTGCCCCCTCTTAGTTATGGTCTTACTGTATGTACACACTGCTACCGACTTGATCTTCTAAAGATACAGGAAGTCATTCATTTTCAATGGAAGCTGCTTCTCTCAGCTGCAAGAAGTGGCAAATCCGTTGGCGTCGCGTTTTGGGTGTGTTGAGCGACCAGAGCGTCAAGCAGAAAGTTGAAGTTTGGTCAACTTTATCGTAATGAGCTATGACGCGGTTCAGCGTCAAACGACCAGCAACCAATCAGAATATAGACGTCCTTCACGCTGGCTGATTCCAGAGAAACATACGATGTAAACTTTCATTCCTACCAAAAC
Organism: Sander lucioperca; assembly: GCF_008315115.2. Taxonomy (NCBI): domain Eukaryota; kingdom Metazoa; phylum Chordata; class Actinopteri; order Perciformes; family Percidae; genus Sander; species Sander lucioperca. The sequence continues at coordinate 22,809,485 of NC_050176.1, forward strand.
ATTAGTTCAGAGAAAATGGAGGAAAAGCTCATCATGGCCGTTGCTGGGTTCCCTATCATTTATGATATGACTTTGTTTGCATATAGGGACCAGTTAAAAAAAAAAACGAGGCATGGAATAAAATAGCTGGGAAAGTTGGTGTCTCCGGTGAGTTGGTGAAGTGCGTGACGATGATTTTTATTATTTTTAACTAGGAGGGAATAATTGCACAACAATGAGCAGTGTCCAAAGTTTGAAATCAGTTCTACACCAAACACAACAACTACCAAAATCAAAAGACAAGAAAATACTTAGTGGTGACCACAATTTGACCACAATTTGATCTAAACAGCCGACTTGTTGACCATCCCTTCGGAAAAACAGCTGATCTGTTGCGCACCACTCTCACTCTCTTTTCATGGAGAAACAGCTGATCAACGATCTACTAGCTTAAGTGTAACAGAGCTGTGTGATATTGTAATCAAATATATAAATGAAAATAGGTTGAGTATAACTAATATTTACATATACATATATTTACATATAGGCCTATATACAGATGCGTCACGTCAGAGCGGCCAAAGCCTCAAACAGCTTCCCCGTACTTTCTGACAAGCGTCCTTGACCGGACGGCCAGAGCTTCTTTTGCAGCTGAAGTCGGCGGCGGCGGCGGCGGCTGCGTGTACGTACAGTTGGTCGACAAAACATTCTTTAGTCGATTATTCATTTTTTATGCTTTTTCATGCTGAATGATTTCTTTCCAAGAAACTTATGAGCATATCTCTGTTAAACACAGGATTTAAAGTGGTGTTTTTGACAAGTTGGTCCACCACTTTGGTCCAGGCTGAAATATCTCAACAAGTCTAAGATGGATTGCCATTCAGTTTGTTCCAATTTGTCCAATTCTTTGGTTTATGACCAAATGCCAGCAAAACAATTCCCCATCAACCTCAGATGTTCATGTTTTGTGGTAATGAGCAAATGTTAGAATGCTAACATGCTTACTAAACTTCGATAGTTAACATGGTAAATTATATTCCTGCTAAACTAATTATGTTAGCACACTGAAGCAGAATGCCACGACGCAAACATGCAGAATTTGTAACGCGAAGATATTTACTGTAACACAAGTAACTCGCTTGAGTAATGCAAAGTGATTTTACACAAAGACACAAATAGACACAAATTAGCAGCAGGCGACCCAAATGGCGCGTCGCGAACATGCGGAATTCGTATCACTTGGGTATCATTCACGTAGCATTCTTGTTTGCCTTCAAGTAACACGCTGGACAAAGCAAATTCACACAACTGTTTGAGATTAAATCAATTTCTAATGTAATGTGGTGTAAAAGTTTTCTTCGTGACCAACATTTAGTGGATTTCCAAAATACTAGTTGTAGTGCAAACACTAGAGATGATATTTAGTTATTTTAAATATGCTTATTTATACACCTAATTTTTTTTTTTTACATTTTCTCATCACTTTCTCCACGTATTACTTGTCTGAGCTCTTCCTTGTTGCAAGAAGCTCTTATCTAAAGTAAACCCCAGTTTCTTTTCTTACAGCAAACAACAAATTTTGGATGCAGATGATTTTTTTTAGATGTAGAAAATGCACGTGCTTTAACTGCTATCTTCATCTTTTTTTAAAAAAGGGGGAAAAAATGGGAAAATCTGAATCTTAACTACTCTAGATATTTATTATAGATGATACGTTTACATAACCCAACACTCTTGAGCCATTGGTGTGGCTATATGGGCCTTATCCATCTGTTGGAGGTGATGCAACATCTCTATAAGTGGATTTAGTCACATTTATAAATGCATTTATAAAAGGCCTTTATTTGCCAGTTCTCCATCTGTTGTGCTTTTATTTTCTTAAATCTGTGTCCATGTTTCTCTCTGCCTCTTCTCCCTTCTCTCTCTCTCTCTCCCTCCACTGCTCACATGCACCTTGTGTATTGGCCACACTCATCCTGTGTAACACTTCAATTACAATGTAAGCTTCCAAATCAGGTTGTGAACATCCCATTGCAACACGAGCGGAGTCTAATCTGTGTGCTTTCAGACCTGTTACTTAACACATCCTGCTAAGAGGAGAGAATAAAAAAACAAACAGAAAAGAAACATGGGAAGAAACAAGCAAAGCCACTGTGTGGGCTAAGCGATCCTTTGGGTACGTGCCTGGGAGTGATCAGGCAGGCGGACGCTGTTACGCTCCAACGAGCAGCGTTTACTTGCCATCAGGCTGCATATGCCCATAAACAAACTAGGTTCCCAGTCCCGCTCTTTTTCTAGAAGCAAAAATCCCATGTAGAACGCACACAAATAAGTCATTATTTCCTTTAGTTTAAAGGTATATGCTGTAAAACTCTGTCTGTAGAGTAGTCAGAGTATTTCTGCAGGCTCCTGACAAAAAAACTTTGTGGGTAATATGTCGGGGCAATCTCAGCCAAAAGCCTGTGAGGCCTCTGTATGCACACTTTATTTCAGTAAGTGCCCTTAGGTGCTCCTGACAGTGTCATTCCTATTGGGAAGAATTTGTTTCATGCTGTACACATAAATGAACTCACAGTGTGGATTGTAGAGGACCTCATGCAGGAGACTGGTGGTTTATGGATGGTTTGTTTCCATTTCAGATTCAATTCAATTTTATTTATAGTATCAAATCATAACAAGAGTTATCTCAGGACACTTTACAGATAGAGTAGGTCTAGACCACACTCTATAATTTACAAAGACCCAACAATTCCAGTAATTCCCCCAAGAGCAAGCATTTAGTGTGACAGTGGCGAGGAAAAACTTAGGCGGTGTCTGACGGTGGCGGTTGGGGTTGTAATGAATAGTGGCAATAATAGTCACAATAAAGATAATGGAACAATGACCCGAAATAGTAGTTGTAGTAGTTCATGGCATAGCAGGGCACGGCAGGGGTTTTCGGGTACTGTTCGATGAGCTGATATTCAAGTACTTTGTTTAAAGCATAGTCGACACCTTTAGACAGGCTCAGTTAGCACGCCAAACCTTATGGTAGTGCTACCTCTGGCTTTTACACTTAGTTGTTGTGATTGAAGTTCAATCATTTTCAAACTTTGACCAAATTCTTTGGTGACCTTTCAATGCACGTCTAATGAAACGACAGTTGCCTTTGATGTAACCTGAAAGCTAGTTGCTCCTTCTCTGGGTTTCAGAGTTCTCAAAAGTGTACACCATGTTAAAGTCATACCACCAACTTGACAAGACGACTATAGCGTGGCAGAATGCTAGCAGTCAGATGGAGATACCAAGTCTGTGAATGGGCAGATAACAAATAATGGTACTTTCCTGCTACCTAGTGCACGCCGCAAAACTTATGCTACAGGAGCCAGACTGTCTGTTTCCCCCTGCTTCATTCTTTATGCTACACTTAATCTTGCATTGCCAGACCTATCTCCACAGTGCTGTGGAGTAAGGTCTGGCTACACCACAGATACATTCTGGGATAGGAGGAAAAAAACCCTCTGGGTTGTTTGCATTTCTTTAAACCCAATCACAACCGTCTTGGGCGATGCTAAGCTCCGGATGCAGTGACAGTGGCTCTGCAAAATAGTCTAGGGAAGGAACTTGTTTTGGTGGAAAGATTTGTACAGTTCGCAGTTTAATATCTTACCTCAATATTGTTCACACAATACAGTTAGCTACACAAATTAGCTGGATACATGGTGAAACATCATTTGCTCTTGCCAGTGTATCGTTGTGTGTACTTCGTTTATAGCAAATGCCATAAACATATTCTTTGTAAATCTTTACAATCATTCCTCGAAAGAACCAAGCAGGCCTGCCTTGTTGCACGATCCAAATTGTCTTCAAAACTTGCCATTTTCAGTGTGTAGCTTGCTATCTTGAAGTTTGTTGTTCCCGTAGCGAAGGGATTTTGAGAACGACAGCACACGGAGAGCAATATGTGAGGGGCAAAGCTTTATCCTGGAAATGTATGCCTCCTGGCTCCATACTTAATGCACACACATGAGCGTGCATTGATCTTTTCATATAACTCTTGGCAAGACACCAAATCATCATATTTCTATATCTTTACCAATCATTTTACTTTGACTTTAAACAGTCATTGACAGTAGATTCAAAATGGAATAAGCTATCAGATTCAAAGCCTTGACTTTTATACTGCATATGACTGTGTATGTATGTACGTTATACTGCAGTGCCCCTATCTCTTCACACCAACAATATCAGTGCGCTGTATTTTCTGCTACAGCTGGTGACATCACTGCAGCTGCCCCAATGCCCTGTGATGTGATTGACACTTTGATGTGAATGATGGTGATCACAGTGATGGGTTTGCGGGAGAGAGGAGCACTACACACTATTAGGAGAGTACTGAAGCGCAGCTTGAGGCTTAGCTGCAAGGTGGAGCACACTCACAGATCAGATTTCATCTGGACATTTGTGACAGTTATGGGAGCAAACATAATTTATACACTACCACTGAGAGTATTAAGTATGAGCAAGGAGTTACATTTACTTTAGAATATCTGAAAATGTCAAGTTTGCTGGATGGAGTTTACGGAGAACTAGCTGAAACCCTCTGACTGCAGAATTTCAGTCGGAGGCACAAGGATTCAACTGCTGGTCATGGTGTTTATATTATCTGCTTCCTTTCAAACCTCTTACCCCTCGTAGCAATTCAGATTGACAAGGATGATTCTCAGAGGTCTTCTTTCAGGAGGCAGAGAGTCACATCTCACCCGCTGATCAGGTTCAGAATTGCATGGTACATTTCTGTGACACAAATTGAATCCTTGGCAATCTGTAAACAGCAGGAATGTGTCTGAAAGTCAAGATGAAATAGGTGGTTTTCAAGAGCAGATCACATTGATGAGAAGAGAAGCAGATGAGATGGCCGGTCAAGTTAATTGACCAAGTCTAATAAAACATGAAGACACAGCGTGGTAGAAATAGCCCTGAAAGACCCTGAATAATACAAAGAAGAACAGGAGATGGATGAATCTCTGCTTTTCAACAGCATTTTTGTTTAACACCTGTTTTTTCCTGCTCCATTTGCATGTGTGTCAAAATAAGACTCAAGAAGAGACCTTGTGTTGCCCACCCATGCACTTGAAATCGACATGTTGTATACTGAATACTTATGTTCAAAAGTAAAAGCAATTGAGCCTTTTTCCTATTTCTCTGCCTTCACAACAGCCCACACACTTCCTGGCTCTGCATGCGCAAATGACCCAACATAGCAATGTACAAATCTTTTAATGAGTTTGTATCACATTACTATTCATTATGATCAATGCATTTCCCCGCCGCCTTTGTACAATTGCTGCTGCTTGAAAAAGTACAATTCAAACAATGCAATTTAGTAGGGGTGTAACAGATCACAAAACTCACGGTTTGGATCTGATCACGGTTTTGAGTCACGGATCGGATAAATTTTCAGATCAGTACAAAAAAGGGAATTTAAATGATTTATTAAAAAATTTTAAAAACATTTACATTCAACAATAATTACTTCTGTCACCAGTAAATTGCGGTTAAAAGACAAAAACAGATGAGAAAATGGTATTTTACAATAACTATGGTAAATGGTATTTTATTAACTATATTAATACAATAACCACGAGGTTGACAACAGCAGTGACCATAGTGCTAGTTTAGTAGTTAGTATCTTTTAGCTCTTAGCTTTAGCGGCAGACTGTTGGACGTCCCGCTGTTGGAATCCTCTACAGTGAAATACAGACACACTCTTACACCGTTTACAGTTTAGCCGTCAGTATTTTAACCCTGTTTAATCCAGCTACTAGCTAACGGTAGGCTAACGTTCCCAATGCCTAGTGTAACATTAGTGTTTACTAGCGTGACATGCAGCGATGCTTCTGTTGCCTTTAACGTCTGTTTCGGATAGGGTTGGGTATCGTTTGGGTTTTCTCTGATACCGGTGCTAAAATGATACTTTTAAAACGGTGCCGGTGCCTAAACGGTGCCTGAACCGATACTTTTGAAAAGATTTTTAAAACATATGTATATATTTAAAAAAGAAAAAAGGAGCAGAAAACAACGGTGACATTTAAGAACGGCTTGTTTATTGCTAAGGCCATATGGTCAACATTAAATGATTGATTTAAAATGTAATAACAATAACTTATAACAATGACTTATTTCATCAGTAAATTCCTGGTAAACGACAAAACACAACCACAGATCAACTATGATCTGTTACACCACTACTATTTAGAACTTATGCTGGAATTCATTATTTAATATTTGTCTCTTATCTTGCTGGGTGGTGCCATTCACACAATGATTGTTTTCTTTGTAAGCTGCCAAGGATCTTAAGGACTCGTGTAGGGCATCCATTGTTGAAGCGTGAGTGTCTATGTGTATATGTGTGTGTGTGTGTGTGTATGTGTGTGTGTGTGTGTGTGTGTGTGTGTGTGTGTGTGTGTGTGTGTGTGTGTGTGTGTGTGTGTGTGTGTGTGTGTGTGTGCTGTAGCCCCAGCTGCAGAACCCCTTATTAAATTACTACTGTAACTTGAGCAGAATATAAAGCCTTGTGTTGTGGATATTCATTTTGATATCAATTAACATCATTAAAAAAGTTCCAAATAATTGTCTGCTACAAAGTCTTTGAGGGTCCCTATAATTAAGATCTATGAAACATGACTGTATATTTATCAAACGCGTGGCATTTAAAATGCGTATTTCAGAGTGTGTATAATAGCTGAGTTAAGACCTCTGTTCCGTGCATAATGCCATATTAGAGCTGCAAATCAACACAATGAATTTTAATTGATAATGCAAAAGTCCGAGTGCACAGTAGAATCCAAAATAGACACTTAAAGCTGATCCTGTAATTAGGATGTTTGTTGATGGAAAGATGATACACAGACAGTTGATCAGTCTTATAGCTGGAATAGATATCCCCCCTGCAGATTTCAGATATAGACAGTACAGCCGGATGTCAGAATGCACTTGACTGCTAGTGTTTGTTTGTGCTTGGTTTACCATCTTGCTGGAAGTAAAATGAGTTCTGTAAGTTAATACTGTTGGATGGAATGGAAAAGGATAATTAACACTATAAACCCTAGGCTGTTTTGCTTGGTTTTCACTCCCTTTATATACAAGTGTATGTCTTCGACAGCAATGCCATAGATTGTCATTTTCACGATGAGATGGGCTACTTAGAAATGCCACCATCAGCATGTCATTTGTACTATATGTTCTACAATTCTGCCTGTATGTCCACTGGATTTCACCACCCATCAAATATCTGTATATGAATGGATAGGGAAGAGAATTATTGTTTGAGAGATATAACAACCATGCTGATGGGCCATTGAAATGTCAAAAAATGCTTGGATAGTGTAAAACAAAACTATTATGATGGATTTATGTCACACCTATTTTCTCTTATTCCCAGTGTTCTGTAACTGTTAGCCCTACAGTTCCCATCATGCTTTGGGTGATGCATACAGCAAGTTTAATGTTGCCATGTTGTCCCAAATCCATACTACACACTACAGTAATTCTAAGCAGAGTTTATGGAGTGTGTTCAAACAGGAGAAGTGGTAAAATAAAGGATACCCAAAGCAGAGAGCAAATTAAATACGGTCGATTTTTGAGTGTGCCATTGATACACATTTTTCTCCCATGATGCAATGCACAGAAGCAAGGAGGAGCAGTTCAAAGCTGAAAAGCTGAAAAACTAATTAAATTGTGTGTGGTAGTGAAAACAGCTCCAAAAAAATCTTGGAAAACAAAAGGTAGGTTTGAAATCTTAGGAGAAACTCAAGATGAGGTAGTGAAGTTGCAACCCGTTCTCACTCCCAAGTTGTCATATACGGACACTTGGTCAGTGTCTCTCACGGTACAGATCCATATGGCCGACACGACTGAAGCGTGGTGTCGCGACGTCATACATCCATGGTTGATGCTCCACGCCCTTGACCGGCAGCTGATTGGACGAATGCGTGTCGTGGGTTTGGCTTCTCGAGAATTTCAACAGAGTGTCATGGCGGCTCGTTGAGAATACGATCTAGTATTTTACGAAAATAGTTCACTGAAACGTGTTTCTGAAAACATTTTAAGAGAGAAATAGGCCGTGCAGTTGCTAAATCTGTCTTCATTTCAGATCAACAAAGGTCAGTTTAAAATGTTTTCATCTACTTCTATTGGATAGTCGCGTCGCGTTCAACGGAATCATTTGCATAAAGATGGGCATCGGCCAGCTTTTGGACGGGCAGCATTTTTTCAAATGCAGCGCCGCCTTCCCGGAATGCTTTGCGTGCACGTTGAAGTCGCTTGACGTCACCCATAGGAATAGAGTAGAGCGCGGCGCGACAGAAGCGTCGCACGGCCAGGTGGATCTGCACCGTCAGCGTCACATACCGATGCACAAGGCACCCTTCAGCGTCTGTATGGGACGCACCAGGCAGAGCAGCAGCTCGACCGCAGCGCTGTAACATGACGTAGCATGAAAAGCGAAAAACAGTTGCTAGTAGTATGAAAGACTGAAATCTGCATAAGGAGGCAGGTTGGGGGGGTGGATGGGTCAAACAACACAGGACTTTCACCCAGGAGACTGGGGTCCGTGTCCCGTTCTTGTCACAGAAACCTACATTTTGTAACCCCACCCATCTTTTCCTAAACCTAACTGTCCCCTTCTTGTCTCGTGTGACACTTAAACATACGTTTTCTAACCCCACCCACGATCTTTCTCTAACCCTAACTACCCTGCACGTTGAAAAATGATGCCAAGGTGTCCCGACCCAGAGCGTCAAAAAGTGACACCAAGGGGTCCTGACCAAGCGTCGGTATTTGACAAGTTGGGAGTGAGAATGTGTTGGAAGTTGATACAGTAATCAGTCCCTCCAGGATTTCGCGTTTTTTTTTGAGATTGTTGCGGTCCAAAATGCCTGATTTCGCGGGAGCTTTTGTAAAAAATTGCGATAAAAGTTGCCATGTCTTTTGTATGTTTGTTGCAATTAAGTTGCGAGAGACAGTGAAAGTTGCAAAAAAGTTGCGATTTTTAAAAACATTTTTTTATTATTATTATTACTTTTTTATTTCTTTAAAAATAAAAAGGAAACTTGTTTTGGGGAGAATATAATTACTCTGGGCTGAGTTTTCCTAGTAACCAAAAAGGCTCAGGATGCTGCAAATGTTGGTATAATTGTCAGGAGAAGTGAGGAATAGTGGACCCAAATGCAGGGAGAGGCAGGCAGGCAGGAGATGGCTTGAGTTCAGGGATTTATTAATAACAAAAAACGGCAGCGCAGAGGCTGGAAAAACCATACAAAGAAACTAAGACAAAAATACAAAAGCAACAGGAAAAACACAGGCTGACGGCAACTCGGGCAGGGAACAAAGGAGCAAACTTACGGGGACAGGACACAACGGAATACAAACAGACACAACGATACAAAACGATCTGACAAGAGACAAAGGGAACACAGGGGTTAAATACATGAGATAATGAACAAATGAGGGACAGGTGACACGACAGGTGAAACACATCAGGGCGGGGCAGGACAATCAACAAAGGCGGGAACAAAAAGGTAAAACTAGACATGACGGGACAGAAAACAGACTATCAAAATAAAACAGGAAACAGGAACCACTAACAAAAACCTGAAATCAACTAAACACAGTAACTTGACAACACAGAACACAAAACACAGGAATTAACCAAAAAATACACTATAAACCAGGAGATAACTAAACAGAAATATACAGGATATACAAACACAGGAAACATGCACAAATAAACAATAAAGACAACAGAAATGAACAAACTGGAACAGAAATATCCCTAAACCGTGACAATAATATAAAAATGGCTGGTGGATTTAAGGCAAACAATAATAATGTATTGAATGAATCAAATTTGAACATATGTGTCAGTGGCTTGTTGATCTTTACATTGTTAGTTCATTTCCTATCCTGGCCTGGGACACATTCATACGGTTTGATAAACTACTGACTTTAACTTATCATTGTACTTACAATAACGAGGGTAGCTGTCCTCAATTTAGGTCATCCTGTTCGTCTCATCTCCGCTTTTTCCTGCATCCACCGTGTGTGTTTGTGTGTGTCTGTGTGCGTGTTTGTGTGTGTGCAAGCGTCAGTCGCGGGGGGAACGGCGCTGCAGCCCCAGCCCCCTGCTGCATAGAGCCGACAGGATTGAAACGGCAGCAACTTTAGAGTGAAAAAACGTTACAGCATACATTGGTGTTAAAATGTATACAGGTTGGCAGGACGGTCTGAAATGTTTTGCATGCTCTTTCGCTGAACGTTTTGTTGGTAAATGTGAGATGTTCGAGTCACACACGTCTCGTCTTCATATCAGAAACAAGGAAATGATCAACCTGTTCTCACTCCCGCTTGGTCATTGGCTCTCAGAGTGCACGTGGGATTGGTTGAAGTCGCGGGAAACTTCAGGTTATTGGTCAAAATTGCGAGTCGCACCAAATTTGCTGTGATTGGTTGAATTTGCGTGAATTGGCGCGATCGCGACATTGCGAAATCCTGGAGGGACTGAGTAATGAGTGTTTAACAGTAATACAATTAAAGATTCTAGAGCCAATAGTGTTGCTTTTATATAGCAGATGGAGCGGCTTTCAAATGCATAGCTCTTTCCAATCATACGCTAATCTTAATAATCGTGCCTTTCTGTTGTGCGTTTTCCCTGTCCGCCAAATTCACGGATGGACTTATGATTTAACGAACAGCTCTTTTTTATTATGATTTCATTTTAATTCTCTGATTCCAGCTTCTTAAATGCAGATATATTCTCTGGTTTCCTGGCTCCTCTGTGACAGTAAACTGACTGACTATAATCTTTGAGTTGTGGACAAAACAAGACATTTGAGGACGTCGTGTTGGGCTTTGGAAAACACTGATCCACATTTGTCAGCATTTTCTGACATTTTACCAAACGACTAATCGATGAATTGAGAAAAAAATAGACTGAGTAATCAACAATGAAAATAATTGTTAGTTGCAGCTCTAGAAACATGTGCTTTATTTGTTTTTATAAGGGAACAGCTGAAAATGTCTTAACAGTTTTTCATCCAGAAAGGGTGTTTTAAAAGCCAGAGGTGTCAAGCAATATGTATTGCTTTGCATCCCCATTAAACCCCCCTAATGTTATTTTGTGGTATGTGATGGTTAAAAATTATGCTGCAACAAAGAATAATCCTTCTAGAGCTGTCCTATCATTTTAAGATGGTTGTGTAAAGCCCATTGTGAAGTAGACATCTGTGGAATCAAAATTACATGCTGCTAGAGTTCTTTTCTTTTTTTTTTTTTTTTTTTTACAAATGAGACAGGCATCTCATCAACAGGTGTGAATTCATACATTATACATATATTGTTCAGCACAAAAGATGTGGGAAAATCAAAATGTCCTACATTCCTGCTGACTTTTGGCACCGGCTCTGCGTGAACAGTCTTTAGCTTTTGTCTGCCATTGGCAATACCCTGCAAAGAGGTGTCCATGTGTTTTATGAACCAAGAATACTTGCCTAGAAAAAGAAATCACTTCCTGCTTTTTGGTAGGTCCCATCTGTGTTTAGAGTCGTCCTTGAAAAGACACACCGAGGACAGATGAAGACATCTGGAGATACAGTACTTGCCACATCTGCTAATGTCTAAACACATTTACCTCAACCCTGTCATTACCATGTGAATTACCATGTATCCCTCGGATGATGCTTTGATCGGCCCAGCTCCCTGTGTCACAGCTCTTGAAGCCAGCATCCAGCCATCAGAGCCCATTAGACAGCAGCAAAGTAAAGCTGTCTTCACGATCATATTTACAAAAATATCCATCTTCTATTAATGGAAAGTGCATAATGTGAATTCTCAGAAAAAAATGATAGAAAGTATCCAAAATCTGGTTTTCTTCTTCTTCAGAAGAGGACAGCACTGTTGTTGCCAACGTGGCCTTTGTTTGTGCCATGAATTTAAATACAAAGGTTGATAATTGATCATTTTTATTTGTATAAAGGTCACTATTTAATGATTTTAACTAATGATAAAAATTGACAAATGAAATTCTGTCTACTTTTATTTTGGGACGGTTCCAGGAGGATGGTTAAAAAAGTTAGTTAAGCATCCTGTCGGAAAGGAAGGTTTGTATGCCTGTGGAGCTGCTGGAAGGGTTTTAATGGGAAACACCTTTGCAGGAAGTCTGACCGATTAAAAGGACGGCAAAGTAAAACTGGCTACAATTGATCAGAGAAGGAAAACTGTATTTCTGTTACAGAAGAGAAAGTCAGAGCAGTGGTGAGTTTGCCATGACTTTGTTGTTGTACTGATGGAATTAGTGCTTTGAAAATGCACATTATGCTGAATTTAGTAAGACAGCAAGTACATATGGAGGAAGATGTGAGTAAGCATTAATGGCATATAACATCTTGTTGATAGGTGGACAAGATCCTTATGAGCTGGCTCCGTTTTCTTGGACTGAAGACCTGTCAATTCGTCCTTCAATTTGTTATCCGGACATCATGAACTATCTCGTGTTTTCATGAAATTACATTATGTAGATTCTAAATTAGACCATTGCCTTGATACTTACAATTAATCTTATTTATTTCACATCATCATCAAGCCACAACCAAAATTTACATATTAAAAAAAGTGGAGTGCAGGTGGCAGGATGATAGATTAGATAAGTGTATGACTACATTTGGTGTTAGCTTATTAGTATTTCAGGTCTCTAATGAATTCATCCATTCAAGAGTAAGCAAGTCCAGAGGGCAGCAAGGACTTTATAAAGCGTAACTATTTCATACCAGGGATCCTTCCCAGGGCTGAGATGGACTGAAAGAAATCAACCCACTCCATGTTTAAAAAAAAAAAAAAAAAAGACTTGTGGCCGTCAAGCCTCATTGAGCTGCCTTTGTGTGTTATACCTTTAATACTTCTTTCTGCTGCCGAGGTAATGCACGGAGTCAAAAGAAATCTCGAGTTCAACCGTGTGAGATAAGGTGATTCTCCATTGGATTATCATTGTGTGAGCAGTGGTAGGCACTTCACATCATTGACTCACCACTTGCCCGAGCGGTGCGGTGTGGAGGCGTGTGATAGTGGGAGGCAGATAAGAGAAGTGAATTTAGGACAATACCTCTACTATTCTAAGAATCGACAGGACTTGCTTTGATATTTAAGCAATAAACATAAATCAGGGATCTATTCATTTTGAACAGACAATTACTTTATTTTTTTAAGACAAGCTTGTAGATCTACTAAATTGCACAGCATCAGTCATGTTTGTAAGGAGTAACTATGTTTACATGCACATAATATTCCGGTGTTTGCCCTTATTTCGAAAAAGACAAAATTCCAACTAAGCTCTTTACATGGCTAATGAAAGTGAATAATCCACTAACATTGCAGTTTACATGCAGCCAGGAAAATATGATTTTTTTTCAAAGTTTTCCACCAGTGGAGGACTTATTAGAGCGTGTGAACACAGCATCCCTCATTCATTCCTTCAACCAGCTTCTTGAAAACGTTGGTGTTGTAAATACTGTACATATCCAAAAACCTGTTGATATCCAAGTCTTTCATTATGTTTAAAAGTAGATGTGTTTCTCCTATTTTTCTTATGGGCATGCATCTCTACTGCAGCCCTGCAAACTGTTGGCTGGTTGGTTTGTGTACAACAACCATAGCAACGCACAGAGCTGACCGCAAGCAAACAGGCAAGAGGCTGTTAACTGTCACAAACTGCATTAAAAACCCTGACTGAGAGGCAGAGTCTCAATGCCATGTATACATGTCAGAAGAATGCTTTTAAAACCAGAATAATACCTTCATATCCCACATGTCTTAATTGGAAAATGCTAAATTCAGAAAAAGACCTTTACGGAATATCCAAACAGAATATGCTGTTTACATGACCTGTATCAAATTCAGAATATTGTCCAAATTCGAAATACTAGTGGAGTATTTGTCTGCATTTAAACATACTCAGTGAGACATACTCAGTGGACCCCAGGAAGAGTAGCTGATGTTCTGCATCAGCTAATGGGGATCCTAATAAAATAAATAAATAAATATCCGATTCGGTACTTTGATCAGTGAAAAGATTAGCTGTTAATCCAGAAAAATAAAGTCACGGGGCCACGCTATCTGTGGCCCCTGGTAACATTAGTATTTTGAAGTATTTCTCATGTCACAGAAACCAATTGAAAGCGTATTGTGTGTTTTGGATGTTATTACCATACTGTCAGCAATGTATCGCTGTTTTTATGGGCATGCATAGGAAGGGGAGCCAAATCTGAATGGCTTTTTGAATCCCATGTTTTCTGATCACTCCGCACAAAAAAATTGACTGGTTGTATTATTTCACAGTTTGTGGGTTGGAAGGCACCCCAGATGTATGTGCACAAGCACTGAAAAAGTGAGTTTTTCATGATATGTCCCCTTTAAGCCTTTTTAATTCATGATCTGTTTGTAAAGATGTATGTCTTCAGTAGGATCATGTGGGCTTAAGGGCCACAGACAGAAATAATGAGATATGGTAAATATCAATTTTGGTCTTTTTATGGAATATTGATATATTGATATGGAAATATTGTCAGGCTTGTACTTAAAGTGCTCTCAAAAGGTAGTTTTAACAAAGGCTTACTTTTTTTGGTATAAATTCGCTGTAGTAAATTGTTAACTTTGGTCCGGACCTTTGGTCCACCACCGCAGTAATTCACTCATTCTTATTTGAGGATTTACAAGGCTGCTTCATTTCTGAAAAGCCTCCCATTTCCAGTTAGATGTTTTTTTGCAAGTGTGAGTTGCATATCAAGCTCCAGCAGAGCTGCCCTATTGAACTTCCTTTGCTCCATTTGGTAACCTTCCAGGCAGAGGATCTCCATGCTGAGTGGGCCCATCCAAAAAGAAGTGGTGTCTTTCCATATCTGGCAAACTGCCAAGGCGTGCCTTGCCAGCTTTACCAGGTGCCTGTGGCCCCTGTGTAGGGGCCTGAGTCAGGTAGCGCTCTTAGGCCAGATGGCCCTTCCATGGCGCTACATCACTCAGCCCTCCCCCTGATATAAGCCCTTCTGGGGACCACTGGTCAGGAACATTAAGAATCCTAAAAAGACAGAAATGTAAGACTTAGGGATGTTAATGATTAACCGTTAACCGACAGTAATAATAAATATTGACTGATTATTACTATCAGTTAAACAGTTAAAAACAATATTATAAAAACAAAAATGAAAAAGTGATTTAAAAATGCTTTTGCATGATAAAAGAAAAACAGGCTATACAATCTATTTCTTAACTGCTAGCAAACTTGCTGGTGCAAACTTTGCAAACTTCTTTTCTGTTCGTGGCTTTCTGCTGGACGGCACTCACAGCGGAGAGAGCTACTGTATGTGACGCATGCCACTGTATCGATGAAGACTGGCGGGTTAAATCGGCCGTCCTACACACAGTATGCCGGGCAGACACACAGCGCAGAACCTCGCAGGTGGGTGAGTGGCGATAGGCTCAGACATACAGTACAAGCCGCGGACCTCTGAGGACTTGTGTCGGTGGTTCCAGGAAAGTGGCTGCACGAAAATGCATGGAACATTGTGGCTGCGTGATCGGTACAATGTATCGGAAGTCCACAGCTGTCCGTGGAACGCGAAAGTACCCTATAGGACAGGTGAGGTGGGACTCAGTTGCCTGCTTGTCGGCTAATGGTTAATGATCAATTAACGACGGTCAGCTATCGGTCAGAAAAAAACTCTTTTTTTCTTTTTTTTTTCTTTTTTTTTTCTTTTTTTTTTAGCATCCCTAGTAAGACTACAAACAGCACTGAGATTAAAAAGGAAACATGATTAGGGTGCCTGGGTAGCTCACCTGGTAGAGCGTGTGCCCATATATAGAGGTTCACTACTCGACGCAGTGGTGGCAGGTTCGACTCTGACCTGCGGCCCTTTGCTGCATGTCATTCCCCTCTCTCTCCTCTTTCATGTCTTCAGCTGTGCTATAAAAATGAAGGCCTAAAATGCCCAAAAAAAAGAATCTTCAAAAAATAAAAAAGGAATGATGATTAAATACGTACTGCAGCTGTAGCATTTGCAATGGTAAAAATTGCCACTATACATATTATATATTGCCTAGTGGAAATGTTTAGGCTTCAACCATCATGGAAGTTCTCTGAACGTGGCTCCTTCTTACAGCATATTGGCCCAAGTTCGAAATGAAATGACATCAATTCTTCACACTGTACGGCCAATCAGGACAGATTTAAATTCAAAGTCCACTTATTGGCCATGTAACACTTCTCCCAGCTGTTGATTGCTGTAAATGAAGAAAGGAACAATCAATGGTCAAATGACAGACTGCATTGCAGCAGAGCATGCTGAGGGAAGTTGGGGCTCAAAGTGATCCGGCCACTCTCTCCAAAACTCTTTGATTTAGCGAGCCGGTTTGCAATCTACAACCATGTGTAACGTCAACTTGTGATGAAACTACACTTTGCGTAGTGTAGTTTATTCGCTCTAAACCAGTTGATGGAAATGCTTCTAATTCGCATTTTCTTTTTTCTTTTAATTTTAAAAGTTCGCTTAAAATTCGCTTGACAATTAGATGGAATCATGGCTGTTGTAATGCTACCTCTATTGGAATGCTCCCGCAGTGCTTTAGAATGTTTTTTTTTATTCTGTGGTGTTGTAGTTCTGTCTGTCGCTAGTCCAAATATAATTTGCTGTATTATGACTACAAATGAGACCAACATGCAAGTCTAGACACCAGTCCTATAATGCCAAAGAGGAAATCAGATAATTGTTTCAGACAATGTCTCCATACTCTGACATCTGACTCTTTTTTTTAATGTTGTGATATAGGTCTTAAATTTCATTCATAATGGTCTTAAAAAGTCTTAAATTTGACTTGGTGAAACCTGCAGAAACCCTGCATCAGATCAACAGTACGACATTATTTGGGTGTAATAAAAGTCATCCCTTTAAAAAGAAGCTAATACCCACAACATACAACATGGCACCTCTCACATTTCTCAGTGTTTGCTTTGTGTGGGGGTACTTCCTTACATCTCCCTCTCTCCCTCCTTCCACTCTTTGTTTTCCATCTCACTCTCTGCTGTCAGATGTTGACTGAATCAGGTTAGAGATGGGTGGTGCAGAAACAGAAGCATCGCTGATGAAAATGACAATCCATCTGCCCTGTTTGGATATTGAGATGCACAAACTTTCCTCCTTCCCCAGGAAAACGTGAACTTATGCAACCTGTAGAAAAAAGAGAGACAGACCTGCAAATGTCTGGTGCAGGTGTGCAGGAGTAATTGGAAAGGAAAACATATTTTAAACATGGATTAAAAAGCGTACAAGCAATGACTATTTAAATACTCGTGTAAGTCAGAGACTTTCATAATCTGTAACACATAATACAAGGATATTGTAATACAAATGTTTTCCTGATTTACAGGCAGCACAGAGACAAAAAAGTGCTATGCAGATAGTGGTGCAGTAACAGAACGCTCTATGGGTTTTATTTGATGTGACTGTGACATTTACTGATTTGTTATTCAAATAAAGTCTGACACAATGAGCACAGAAAGTCTTGACATTAAGGAGCGCTCTGTGTGTCTGCCTGTTGTCTGTAGTTTCACCCACGGAACATTCTTTTACCTGTTTTCAACACCGCTTGGATCAGACTTTTATCACCTCCCAAAATAACATGATCATTATGTGCAGTGCATGATGTGAATAGCAAAAGAGTGAGTATTCGAGTTAAATATTCACGGGGAAATTAACTGTAGTCTGTATTCTTCTGTGGCCTGCATTCAAGGACTTGGAAATGAATTTAAGACCCATGGTCAAACAGTCCAATCATGTCTCAAAAATGATATTCTCATACAACTACAACTGCATTCTCAATTATGTTTGGAAGTTAACATATTCGGTAACACTTTACTTGAAGGTATCTACATAAGAGTGACATGACACTGTCATAAACACATGACACAGTCATGACACATGAACCCTAACCATAACTTGTCATGACAAAAACCGAATGACACTTACTAAAAGAAGCGTTATGTCATAAACGTTTATGACTTGTTTATAATGTTTAGGACACGTTCATGACAGTGTCATGTCACTCTTATGTAGATACCTTCAAGTAAAGTGTAATCACATATTCTCCTGGAATACCCGTCCTCGTATCAGCGACAGGCGTGTGTGAAACATAGGGAGGTGGAGGATTCAATATCACGATGCATCACGATGCTTCATCTCCTCAAAATTATTATATATTGCTACACATGGTTTTCATCGACAAATTCAAGCTGTCCCCTTTTCATTTGCTCTTGAAAAAGACACTTCCTGAATGTAGCGGAGTCTGAACACAGCAGACAAAAGGCAATAATCGATTATTGTCTGTCACTGCATCGATGCAGAATTGTCCAGGACACATTGGGATGCATCGATGCTATGATTCATAGTAAAACGGTCGCAGTTTCAAACACATGCTGACGTTGCTTCTCGGTTAAGTTTAGGAGAAGATCATAATGTGGGAAGTTAAAAACGTTCAACGTTAACTTACGTACAAAAGTTAGAAATAACACAAACAGCAGTCTCCACCCCAACCTCCTCCCTATGTGGACTTTGAAAATAGTAATAGTAATTGAGAATGCGGTTTAGTTGTATGGGAACGTCATTTTTAGGAGAGAGGTGAGGGAGGGGTCATGACAGAGAAGCTGACAGACAGACTCTGACAGACCTATTACACTCTACCTGCTCAGCACCAAGCCACAGACCGACCAAATGAGCGACTAGCTGGTGAACCTAGTGGAACGCTTACAGCTAAAAAAAAATTCTCTGTGGAGTTGGTGGAGACCAAACAGAGCTAAAAGGAGAGTGAACAGTTCTAATTCTGAACATTAGGTGGACAGAAACATGATTCCAAATGAATGCTAATGTTGTTAACGTGTCCGGTCCATATGTAAATAGGCACTTGGTCAACACAGTGACTTTATAAGGTGGCCATAAAAATGTATGAATGGGGCTGGGCAATATATCGATATTATATCGATATCGTGATATGAGACTAGATATCGTCTTAGATTTTGGAAGTGTAGTCTTTTCTTGGTTTTACAGGCTGCATTACATTAAAGTGATGTCATTTTTTGAACATACAAGACTGTTCTAGCTGTTCTATTACGGTATTTGTCTTTACCCACTTAATCATTATATCCATTACTGATGATTATTTATCACAAATCTTATTGTGAAACTATTATGTTAACGCGCCAGTTGTCAACCCTACAATATTGATGCATTATCGATATTGATGTATTTTGTTAAGAATATCATGATATCTGGATTTTCTCCATTTTTCCCTAAATGCAACTTTAATCTTTTTGACTAATCATTTGATGAAGATAGACTAAATGAGCAGGATTGCATTAAAAAATAACAAAAGAAGACAACATTAAACATGGAGGCATTTTAGCTCCTGTGGAATTATAAAAGAATGTTCATTGGCGATAGCGATTTTTCACAGTTTCATGTTAAACAAAAAGGATCTTACTCTTTAACAAAAATGTCTATCTCTGTAGGGATCCATCCCATAATGTTGTCAGACACTTAGAATAATAATCTGAGTCTGTCAGCAGCAACAACAGAAGATTAGGTGGATGGAAACTGCCGATGAACATTTGTAGCTGCCACTTACAGCGTTCTCGCTCAATACTGGACTAGTTTAAAAGATTTTTGTTCACATTAGTCACTTAGACACCAATGCATTGGAAAATTGTGTCCAGTTTGAAAAAAATAAATTCCCCATTAAAGCTATAGTGTGTAGTTTCTGTCGCCCCCATGAGGAATTCTAAGTAATGACAACAAAACTGTCGGTGCGTCCACATGATACAAGCCTTCCGTGATCGATCACCACCCCTCCTCCACGCAGTTGCTAGTAGCCAAGGAGGACACGGAGGATTAAAAAAACATGATGGACTCTTCAGAAGAGGTCATTATCTTCACTCCAGTTTCTGCGCGGGAAAGTCTCCTGACGCCACAATCTTCTGAACATAGTCATACTGAGAAATCCAGAGAGAGTTGTGTGGAGCTGATAGTCTTAATTAGCTTTGTAGCAACTCATTTGGTAATGGCTTGAATGTAACAGACGTTTATTAATATCAAAAAGTTACGCACTAAAGCTTTAAATTCAGTGACTCAGATAGAGGTGAATTTCATCTAGCTTTTACATCTTTTATAAATACATGAACAGATGAAAGTGAGTGATTCATTGAAGACTAAAAAAGTTCCCCATTGTACATCTAAGAAAAAATTATAGTACATGAGGGCATTTTTCTGAGGACCTTAAAGTTCGCCTTGAAGATAGTTCCACCAGCATCTCATAGGGCAGCAGCATTGACTCACAAAGGTTTCTTCCCTTGGAAAGCAACTGAACAAAGTCTAGACTTGTTTGAAGCTGTCTATTTTTATCTCAGGATACGTTTTCCCCCATTATCTTGGGGAGACTTTTTTCTGTTTATACATGTGCTTCGTATGCAAGAGCTTCCGTTTCCTCCACTTGGGAATCCAAAATATCGCTGGTTCGAGCACTTTTACTTCATCTCATGGCGTGAAATTTGCAACTTTGCAGCTTTCTTTTTTAAAAAGCGTTTGTTTCAGTGCCACGAGGCACATCCAGGCAGCGGGATGTCTTTATTTCTTCAGGTTGCTACTTTTTTTTTCACTGTCCTTTAACTTGACTGCTGGGATTTCTTAAGCTCGACATAGTGATGGGGCAGCAGTGTAAAACAAAGTAATGTGCCTAATGAGATTTCCTGGTGCTTTTCCTTTCGACTGGGGGCTTCAAGAGCCTTGCTTAGTTCAAGTGGAGGTCTTATTACCGTATTCCTCAATCGAAGGACTTCTTCAGATTCACACCTCAAGCAAATTCTAGCCGGTTTGATCCCTCAGCACTGCACTGATGAGTTGATCTGAGGGGCAAAAAATAATACAAAAAAGGGCTTCACGCTCAGATGATGAGAGGTGGAGTCATGCAGTGTCTCTACCCGCACTTTGCAGATTTTAATTGCTGGAGAAACGAGGATCGGGTCAGAATGATGCAGGCATTGTGTCATTAGATTGAATAAGGAATTTTCTGTCCTGTCAACCGGAACCCATGTGGAAAGGAGAATGAGAGCAGCTTAAAAGGGTAACTACCTTTTCAACCTAGACTCTATTTCTCTATGTTTTTGTGTCTAAGTGACTGATGGGAACAACAATCTTTGACATTGGTCCAGTATTAAGCAAGATTGCTACAATGTAAGTTAATAGGACAACTGTCTAGCTTGTATTTACCCTCACTAAAGTGTTTGTTTTGCCACTGACAGGCTCAGATTAATATTCTAAGTGTCTGACAACATTATGGAAATGATCCCTTCAGAGATAGACCTTTCAAACCTATTTGAGACCTTTCTGTTTAACCAGAAACAGCTCTGAAGTCACTAGCGCTAAACCCACCAGACTCCATTTAAAAAAAGTAATACTTTTAGCGTGTATAGAGCCAACATACTTTCACATGTAAATCTGTAAAATATGTGTTTATTTCAACCAAAACTAGAGCTGTGATGGTTGGAAAAGTGGAAAGACGACCCAAAACTAGAGATGCTCTGATACTGCCTAAACCGCTGGTATCGGTATTGTGAAGTACTGGAGTTTATGCACCGATCAGATACCACGTAATAAAGCCCTAAAGAAAATCTACATTAAAGTAGTTTATTTATGTTCTTTTTCCGTTATAACTGACTGTCAAACTGCATAATAAAAGAAAGTTCTGTGGCATTCATGTTTCACAAAGAGTTTAACCTGAGCCAGACCGACAACAAAGATATAGAAATAATATCACATCCATACAGGGATAGTAGTATACAGTTGTTAAAACATTAAAATGAGGGCTGTCAAACGATAACATTTTCTTAATCGCGATTAATCGTTGAATTTCTATAGTTAATCGTGATTAATCGCATGTTTTATCACATGATAAAAATTCTATTATTTGCATTTCAGAACTGTTTTTGAGTTCATATTAACAATGGAAAGCCATTCTTACCAGTGGATCTTGATTGGGAATCAAATGAATGCAAAGAAAATGACTTTATGAACTTGATTTTAAGATTTGTATTTGTTTATTATATATTTAATCTAGTCACACAGTATTGTTTGGTTTGGATACCGGTGCTAAAGCGGTACTTTTAAAACGGTACCGGTGCCTTAACGGTGCCTGAACCGATACTTTTTAAGAAAGTAAAAAAAAAGAAGGGTACTAAACAGTTGGGAACATTAAAGAACGGCTTGTTTATTGCTAAGGCCATATCGTCAAAATTAAATGATTTAATAATAATGTAATCACTATAACAATAACTTATTTCACTAGTAAATAGCCGTTGAATGACAAAAACAACCACCAGATGGGAAAAGGGCATTTAACAACAACTTTGAATGCACCACAAGGCTGTAAATTACCAGTTTCATTGAACCGTCTGTGCTGCTGCAGCAGCTGCAGATTGTTACATCCCAGTGTTGAATCCTCTACAGTGAAATACAGTCACACTTTACACCGTTTAGAGTTAGCTGTCTGTTTTAACCGTGTTTAATCCAGCTACTAGCTAGTGGTAGGCTAACGTTAGCTGCTGTTGAGTATAGTGTTAACTAGCTAGCAGTAGGCTAACGTTAGCTGCTGTCGAGTATAGTGTTAACTAGCTAGCGGTAGGCTAAAGTTAGCTGCTGTTGAGTATAGTGTTAACTAGCGTCAGGTGCAGCGGTGTTTGTGTTTCCTGTATCATCTGTTTCAGAGCATCAGAGAGAAGAGCAGACATATCAGTGGCTCCAGAATGAGGCACCGAAATCCGCGTTGCTATTCCTGCAGCAGCAGGATGTGTTACGAGGAAGTACAGTAAAATAGTAGCCTGTTAGGCACCACGCAAAGCCGAGTGAAGTGAAAATAAATTAAGAAATGGCGGCATGCGATTAATATGATTAAAAAAAATTAACACATTATGCTCGACCCTTATTCGCATCGCAATTAACGCGTTAATGCTGACAGCCCTAAATAATATATATGACACAATGGTCAGTACTCAGTATCGGGCGATACGCAAGTTCAGGTATCAGAATCGGTATCGAGAAGCAAAAAATGGTATCGGACCATCTCTACCCAAAACGGCTTTTCATAGTTTTATTTTGTTTCCGTCGACTTTGAATGAAGCGTATTATAAGATGCTAAAATTACTGTTTATTTACGGTTTAGCGAACGCAATTTCGCGGATGTTTTTATGTTTAAAAAAAGGATCTTACTTTTTAACAGAAAGGTCGACCTCCTTAGAAATCCTTTCCATAATGTTGTCAGAAACTTAGAATATTAATCTGAGTCTGTCAGCGGCAAAACGAGCACTTTAGTGAAGGTAAATACAAGCTGGACGATTGTCCTATTAACTTACATTGTAGCTTGTTTCACTGCTGCTGACTGCAGCGATCTCTCTTAATACTGGACCAATGTCAAAGATTGTTGATCCATCAGTCACTTAGACACAAAACATTGGAAAATAGGGTCCAGGTTGGAAAAGCGGTAGTTACCCTTTAATTAGTACACCTTTCAATGACAGGTGGTAGCGTCTTGCTATGTTGATGATATCCAAAAGGTACATTTTTTTAAATCTGCAACTCGTTGCTCACAAGGTTTCATTTGTTCTGTCATAAAGTCTAAATTTTTATTGTACCTTGCAATTTTTATTTTGGCTTCTGGCTGTTTCACAGCACACAGACAAGCAGGTACAGCTTGATACATCTGGGGACAATTTTTCTATTTCTGACAGTTTGCTGTTTACATATCCAGACATATAACCCAAACCAACATAACGAGCTTCTGCATGAGTCGTTCTGGTAATAACTCCACAGATAAAACAGATATCTGCAGCATCCATGAGGGTGTTGAACTTGGCTAATAGAATTCACAGGGGAGGAAAGTTGAGGCAGTTTTTTCATTAGCATCAATCATGAAATTGTTAATTCCAGTGATTAATGTTGGCTTCAGTCTCCTGCTATTTCTGCCTGTCTTTATACACATATTTAGCTCGTAAGGATGGCTCCAGCCAAAGCAATGTCACAGCAAGGAGAAATTAATTTTTTGTCATATAAATTAATGTGGTAGAAATTGATGTGAATGCATAATTAGCAGTCTTCATTAACAGTGAGTGATTTAAGACTCAATGATGAATAGAAATGAAATGTTTGCTAAAAAAAAAATAGTGTATTGGGATGAGTAAGTCATGGTTGTAAGTTAATTTGGAATTCAAGATGTTACCAGCAGTATTTAAAATATATTACAGTGTACAAGGGATATCACTGACTACAATAATATTTAAATATGAATGAATATGATGCGCTCTTAACAGATGAGAACGACATCCGGATTTGTGCATTATTAGTTGTTTTTTCCCTCTTAGTTTACATGTCACCTAACCGACACAATATGACTCAGAGACACGACTCAAACACAAATCGGAAAACACAGATGTCATATACTTTGTACATAATTGACTGAAACTAGAGACCATCTCTAAATGCAAAATGACAGGCTAGAGTTAGGGACCATCTCTAAAGTGCAAAATGATGGGCTGAAGTTCGCTGCTGCTGGCGACTGAAGGGAGGTGTTCTTGTGAAAAACAACACCAA
Organism: Sander lucioperca; assembly: GCF_008315115.2. Lineage (NCBI taxonomy): Eukaryota > Metazoa > Chordata > Actinopteri > Perciformes > Percidae > Sander > Sander lucioperca. Next base: position 22,834,171 of record NC_050176.1, read on the forward strand.
AAAACCCTCTATTTGGTTTTCTAAACATTATTCTATCATTATAACAATTAATAGGAATGGGCAGAATAGCTATTTACAGGGCTCCAGACTAACACTTTGCCTTGGTCGCACTGGTGCGCCTAACTTTTTTATTTAGGTGCACCAGCACAAAATTTAGTTGCACCCAAAATTTTCCTCGCGTCGCCATTAACGCCACAATTTCAAGGTCACCTTTTTATCACGCTATATGCCACCATATACATTCATATGTATATTATATCAATTATTTTAAACAAGAATAAGTAGTTGGTACATCTTTTTTTAATTTGAAGCACAATTATACTGTACTCAAAGTCTTATAGCGGGTCCTCCCCTCGCTGTGGCATGCTGTGGCACGTTACATACGTCTTGTGTATGAAATGTCTGTATCGTCCCTGGCTGCGCTGCATTTTTATGAACTATGATAATGTGGCCATGGGTCACGTCTCTCGACCAGGTCCAGCAGGCTCCGTTTCACATGCTATTACTCAACGAACTGAAGTTAGTTCCATAAAATAACTTCTTCTGTGTTTTTCGCCGTGGCGGCCGCAATAACAGAGAGTTACCAGCGGAAACACTGGTACCAATACAGGTTTCCCTCTCATACTTAACTATATATAGCTGTGTTAATAACAATTACAACTGTAGACAAATGTCAGCAGTTTGGACCGGCGGCGCTGTGTCTGTGTGCATGTCGCAGGGGAGCCGTGTGTGAGTGAATGGGGGGAGGCTGCGCGGAGGAGAGATCCAAACACAGGCACGGCTTTACAGAAGGAATGGGTCACGTAACGCAACATTAAACCATATCGATATAAACGACATCACTTCGTTAGTGGAGAGGCAGCGGATGCGAGGACGTTAGGTGCACCGGTGCGCCCTAGGAAAAATCTTAGTCGCACCCTTACGAATTTTGGTCGCATATGCGTCACACTCTAGAGCCCTGCATTTAAGAAAAGTCAGGGCAGGAAACATAGAAACAACAATGACGAAATAATTAAATTTTTTAAATCACAAAATTGAATGGCATCAGCTCTGGAGGTTCTAGTGTTAAACCCCCGTTCTGTTTTGTTTTTTCTTTAACTTTTTTTTGAGGTGCGGTTCATTTTTTATTATCTGATGTATTCTGATACATGGTTCAAATAGTTTTATTTAGTACATTTTGGTGGCAGCTAAACTTATTCAAAGACTGTAACTAGCAGTAGAAAACAATTTAACACAGAAAGTGAGTCAGAAAATGACGCGTCAAGGCCCTCTTGACCATATTCCACAAACTAGGTCCCGCCCACTTCCTGTGTAAATTCAAACTCAGAAACGAAAACGGACATTTTGGTGAAATAAACAGATACAGATAGAGATGGTGGCCTTGCATTAAACACTCTATTCCTTTATTTATTATAAGTACTCAGATCCATTACTCAAAAGTACTAATACCACACTGTATTGAAAATGTTGTTTAAGTAAAAGTATTTAAGTATGATCAGCAAAATGTACTTAAAGTATTAAAAGTAAAAGTACTCAATGCAGAAAACCCCTCACATTTTAGAAACTGGAAACGATCCAAACTGTTCTGTCAATCAAAGTGTTTAATCAGCTGATCATTTCAGCTGGACTTGTAGGCCTGTATATGGTTAGGCAGTTTAATTTATAATAAAACATTGTATTTTATAAACAATGTGTTTGTCTTAATGTGTAAAGTAACTAGTAACTAAAGCTGTAACAGATGAATGTAGTGGAGTAAAAAGTAAAATATTTCTCTCTGAAATGTAGCGGAGTAGAAGTAGAAAGTGGCATGAAAAGAAAAGACTCAAGTAAAGTACAAGTACCTCAACATGTATACTTAAATACAGTACTTGAGTAAGTGTACTTAGTTACATTTCACCACTGCTAAATATAGCAAATGTATCGCCTTCAGGTATTGATGGAGACCTGCTGCTGGCAAACCTGAAAAATAAAGAGCATGTGTAGGAGTAGCTTCTCTCACTACTTCTTACCTGCAGCAGATCTTAGCGAGCATCAGGATGCTACAATTATGTTGGTATGATGGACAGCACGGCCTTGGATTATTTGACGACAACATCTCGTGTGAGAAAGTGGAAGTCATGAAATACATGTACAACGGTGGGATGTGAATTATGCATTAAGGCACTCTACCTGAACCCTCCGTTACCTAGTCGACGTTGTTTTGCTGTAATTACAGTGCGGCAAACGCAACAAAGTGTCAGAACAACATTTGCGGCCTGATATACTGGGCATTCATGTTTTCTAATGGGTTTTATCAGATGAGGACCGAGAGGTTAAAGCAACCGTTTAGATCCGTCGTTAAACCTCTCTGCAGAAACAGAACTCATCCTCACAGAAGCAGAGAAGTGTGATTGGCAGCGTCCTGTTTTGATTCACAATTAGACATTGTGTGTGACAGATGGAGAAATTGGATGAAATGGAGAATGAACAATTTGTACTCTAACTCCATTTAGTTGCAAATTGGACAGACATCTGTTTTCTTTTCCATGTCGCTGTTTTTTTCCCAGTTCTTTGCTGTCATTTGGATAGCATGTTGGTAATGATCCCTGCAGCGTGATGCTTCTCTCTGATCCCGCCCCTAGAGGACCATAACTGTCGGTATAATGCCGCTGGCATTTTTTATTCCGACTGCCGCCTGTCAACACCCAGAAGAGAGGACAGGTTGTGTATATCCATCACTCAGTGTAGTCATTACGTCAAACAGGTAGGAGTTTCAGCACTCTGATCTGCACCATATTGTCTAATTATTTTTCACACCTCCTAGTTGCATCGGGAAAGATTAATTAATGCTAGGTAGCTAGGTTTGAAAACGTTTCTTTTTTTTATCTCTCTCATTACAGAATGATGGGCATCTTCATTAGAATTAAGAAAAGTTGAATTATATCAGTATGTGGCACATTTACCAAGTCATGGGCTAATATACTATTTCCCAGGGGGCTTCTGGTTGTAAAACTGAAATATTGTTTTATTAAAGGTCTTGATAAAATTAAAGCCACTGCAGTTATTCACTGCCTTCAAGCTTATGAGGAAACAGTGTGATATAGCAGAATATGAGCTCTAGTTGAGGTAAGCTCTGATTCATGCAGTTTACACCTCATTATGACTTCAAAGTTACTCATACATGTAGGTTTTTAAAGCAGTGAGTGACGACAGCTCACTCAGAAAGTTTAGAATAGAAGCAGGACGTTTTAATTTGCTTTAGTCAGTGGTGGAGTATTAAGTATTAAGATCCTTTTCTTAAGTAGCAGTATCACACTTAGAACACACTATACCACAAGTAAAAGTCCTGCATTCAGAACCTTACTTAAGTAAAAGTACTTAAGTATTATCAGCTACATTTACTGTGTATTGTACATTGTAATGTATCAAAAGTAAGAGTAAATGTCAAAAGTAAGAGCATTCTCTTACTCTCTTGTTCTGCAGAATAAATGGTCCCTGTCAGTGTTTTCCTTTTATATATACCTATATTGTTTTTGGATGAATATTACGGCAGCATTAGTATTGTATGTGTAAGCCTGTAACAATTCCAAATTTTGCTGGACAATTAATTGTCTCAGAAATACTTGCGATTTTGCATTTTATATTTATTTATTACTTTTTCAAACAAATTAAAGTTTAAATGAATCCCAGGATACATCTTTTGTTATATTTCACTGTTATGTAACCCAGATACACAGGTTCACAGCCTACGAAGTAAACCACGCCTCTTTATTATCATAAAACATTGTATTTTTTGCTTAAATAAACAAAAAATTGAAAATAGAACATTTATACCCGTCAATAGAGAGGCGATGTCCCTCCCCTTCCGGTGGACCTCATGGGACCTTAATTCAGAAAAGATATATACATGGTAGTGAACGGGGAGAGACAAATTATTATTTGATCCCGTTTACATTGAGCCATGGTTTAAAATATGATGTACGTCAATTTGAAAGATACACAGCAGAAGTGTAATTAGGGTTGGGCATCGTTTGGATTTTAATGATTTTGATTCCAATTCCGATTCTTCCTTTCGATTCTGGTTCTTATCGATTCTCGATTCCGATTCTTTGAGGGGTGGAGTTGAAACGGGTCACGTGACTATTTTCACAAATAAGAGGAAAGTTTTATTTTGATTCAATGGTGGTTTGCAGTTTTACAGCTTTTTCAACGTAAAATAAAGCCAGACTAGAGCGCTGCTTACTGAGCTCCATGGCTACAACACAACAAGCACCTGGCTGCTACGGAAACCAAAACTTGCGCACGTTAAATTGGGAAGCGATGATCAGATTTGAAAACCAAATCCTCTTAACGATTCCAATAAAGAAATGATTCTACTGGAACCATAATTTTTGAAACGATTCCAAGTAGGAATCGGTTCTAGATGCCCAACCCTAAGTGTAATACAATACACTCAGACATCGTAGCTTCAGAGAGACGTCATCCATGTGACTTTGAAGTGTGTAGTCTTTCTAACTACGTATTTTCACAGTCTTATACTTCAACAGTTTGACAATAAACTGAGACTTTCTTGACTTTCTAAACTGACATTCATCATATGTGTAATCCATGGCTCAATTCAAACGGGATCAAAAAATGTCTCTTTCCCCATTCACTACCGTTCATATTTTTTCCGAGTTAAGGTCCCATGGCGGTCCACCGGAAGGGGAGGGACTTCGCCTCTCTATAAAAAACAAAGCATTGATCATAATAAAAAGCCCAGCATGTTTGGAGTTGCTATGGCAACAAGTGAAAGCTACCACTAGCATAGCTTTAGCTAAGCAGTCCGACCAATAATCACTTATATAATTACAATTTGGGACATCTAAACAAAATCAACAATTACCATCAACAGTCATACCCCTTAGGACCTTAGCTAAAGATAGCAAACAAGTTGTTCTGTACAGATTAGAAGAAAAAAAAAGCACAAATCCCAGTGGAACTACGTTCATAATGTTAACGCTAATGAATGACGGCCATTTCCGCTACAGCGTCATCATTTCTGGCAACTTTAGATAGATAGATAGATTTTTATTGATCCCAAAAAAATGGGAAATTCTGGTGTTGCAGCAGCAAAAATATCAGACACACATCACACATACAGAATATACATGAAGTAAAAGGATACAATATACATGAAATAATAGTTACTAATTAAACAAAGCACCATAGTAGATTAAACACCACAGATGGACTTACTACATTACTGAAACACATGTAAGGTCTGGTAGGACTTACTAACGTTAGCTAACGTTACTGTTAGGTGATGCTACGCCGGTATTGCTAACGCGTTTGATGGATCCAAACAACAGTGTGACCAATCTCATTGAAAAAATGCTCTAATGTTAATTATATTATACAAAATAACCGCTATTATGTAACAAAATTGCAGTTAGACAATTATTTAATCATTGTTACAGGCCTATGCATGTGTTAATTTGAACTGCGTTATATATTGCTGGGTGTTTATTCTACAACAATGCATCATATCCTGTTATAAAGTTGAATAAAATGGAAGTGCTCGAGTAAAGTACAAGTACTTACATTGTTAAGTACAATACTAAATGTAGTAAGTAAATGTACTTAGTTACATTCCACCAGTGGGTTTATTACTCATTAAACAAGAGCATATTAATAACTGGTGTTCCAGTTTAGCTTAAAAGTAAGTACCGGTATATACATTTATTCAAACGCTGTACTTAAGTACAGATATGAGGTAGCCAGACTTGAGTATCAAATAAACACCTACAGAAAACTAATTAAGATTCTTCTTCATTCATGATTTGGCTGACATCTCCCAGACAGCCAGAGCTTCTTCTCCTGTCTCCGGCATTCACTTTGTTGGAAGTGGGTGGTAAGGGGCAGGGGAGGGGGTTAACAGTACCAAATTTCAAATTAGAAATGAGTCAAGTTACTGGTTGCATTGGTGGTGGTCATGACCGGAGTCCTCTTTATCTGAGACCGAGACAAGACCTAGTAAAAATGCAGTCGATTCCTTTAAAAAAAGTTGAGACCAGGGCTGGACTGGGACATAAAATCAGCCCTGGCATTTTTGGCCCAGGCGGTCCACACCACTGTGATTGGTCAGACACATTCCCTGCAGACAGTCCTCTTAAAATATGCGTGCATTCTCTGATATGAGTTGCCTAGTGTTCTGCGTTCATGTGATAGTTTTGGATCCTTCAAGAGGGGTCTCAAGACTTATCTGTTGATCTTACACTTAAATAATTAATTATTTCTTAGAGTTATTTGTGTAGTTATGGTATTTTTAATTTATTTTTATTTATAATTTTAATTATTGATATTTGATATTGTATTGCCATTATTGTTATTATTACTATTTTGCTCAATATTGGCTTAGCAACTTTTAAAAACTGTTTACTGTTAATTGTAACTATTGTAAGATTCATATTTTGTCGCTTTGGACAAAAGCGTCTGCTAAATACAATAACCATACCCATAACCCTTCCCAAAAGCTACAATAAAGCTGAGAGTAGTATATGCCCTGGAGAAGAGCACTGATACAAGAGAAGCTAATTAAGCAATTCAAGGAACACTGATGCTTGTATCAACACTGATTTTATAGATCACAGACTGTCAGCTACCCAACAGGCCAACCACTAGCATTTTCAATGTAAGCTTAAACAGTTAGGTTACCTGACAGCCACTAACTTTAATGTTACACCAAACTGCTTGTTGTCGTTATGACGTGAGGCGCACAATGAAAAATGCCCGGTATGCCAGATGGCCAGTCCAGCCCTGTTGAGACCGGTCCCGAGACCAAGACCGATCTTGAGTACTACAACACTGATACAGCTATAAGTTAAAGCCTGTTTGCTGATAAAACAGCTAGTGATATAGACCAGAGGTCTTCAATGTTTATTAAACTGGACCTACAGTAATGTGTTGGGCGGCCTAAAGCCTTTATACATACCTTTTTTGCATGGAATACAAAGAGATTAAAATTATAATTGTTGGCATGCTTTTATAAATCATGTTTTAATGTTAAACATACTTTAGGATGAACTATATATCTGTGGATGGCCTTAGTGACTACCTTACCTATAGACCAGTAAGCCTATCATCAGTGGGGATTTGTATTTGCTAATATTATTTTGGATTCATGTTAAGACATTTTAATCTTTGAAAAAACTTTCTAAAATTAACAATAATTTAGAGGGCCCCCTGCAGTGACTCTATGGACACCCTAGGGGTCGTGGACCCCCTGTTGAAGATCTTTGATATAGAATAAATAGAACCACAACTACATTGCCAACAGTAGAAGACTGTGGAAAGTTATATAAATAATAAACCTATGTGGGAGGGTAGCTCTTGATACTCAACACAGATCCATAAATCAATGAAAGCTTGGAAGGCAGGGAGCAGTGGCACAATGTTTTGAAGAGGTTCTCAGCCTTTCCATGCACTTAAAGGTGCAGTAGGTAAGCTTTATAAAACTAACTTTCTGTCATGTTTGCTGAAACTGACCCTATGTTCCAGTAGAACTACATGAAGCAGGTCATTAAAATAAATCCAGCTCCTCTGGCTCCACCTACAGCCTGGAGAGAGATTTAGAAAAATCCACCGCTCCCTGTTCAGATGGACCAATCAGGGCCAGGGGGGGTGTCTAACTGTTCAGATGGACCAATCAGGGCCAGGGGGGGGGTGTCTAACTGTTCAGATGCACCAATCAGGGCCAGGGGGGGGTGTCTAAATGCGTGTCAATCACTGCTCATGCACACGCATTCATTCTCCCTTGTGGGGGGAGGGGCTTAGGAGACCGTTTTGGGCTTTAGCAGAAAGGGGGGAGGGACTGAGAAGTTGTCGAGGTTCAAATTTTTGGGCTAAGTCCTGGATCTTCCCAATCCTACCTACAGCACCTTTAACAGAGAAAACAAATCAAAGGACTTTTTGCGGTGTTCAGTGTGGGTTTAAAGGAGGCCTTTTGTTATCGCGGTTAAACTGCTGGACAGGCAGCTCTGTGCCAAACTGAAGCTGATTCCGCTTTGGGTTTGGTTTCCCTATCAAAAGGCTGCAGAGAATAGAGCTTTATGGAGAATTGCAGAATCACTACAACACATTATGCACCATTGTTTGTCATCCTGTACTCTACAGTTTATCAGACAAATGTTTGGTCTCTAAGTTGCTACGTCATTTGTAGTATAATCAAGTCTCTTTTCAGAGGAGCAACAAAGTCTGTCAAGTAATTTGTTAGGATTTCGGTTTCGCACAACACACAGGTTTTGGTTCACACAAAGGGAATGTGATGTTTTCACTCTGCATAAAGTTAGTCACACACAGCTGAAGTTTATTTATGTTATTAGGGCTGGGTACCGAATTCAATACTTTTTAGGCACTGACCGAATTGCCTCTAGAGTATCGAGTATCGAAAAATTCCTCGTCATTCAATAACCAATTTCAGTACCTAAGGAGTAAAGTGAGCCAATAAGCACGCAGCATGCTTCTACCAAGATCTAATAATGCTGCTGATTGGCTGTCTAACGTTACACGTCGTAGAGGCAGGCAGAAAAAAGTCTATGTTAAGCACAGAGATGGGGCTCACATAGTAGGAGCTCAAAAATAAATAAAAAGATTTGTGTGTAATATTGTAATTTCTTTTTGTTTTATAAAATTGGTATTGAAGAAGTATTGTTTAGGAACCGGTATCAAAGTCACTGTATTGGTACCGGTATAGAATTATTATACCTTTAAAAGGTACTTGTCAGCTTACTCAAAAATCAACATTTCTCTAATTGAAAGAACAAATCTCTGTAATTCTTTTAACTTTTTCTTTTTTTAGAACACATTCATTAAATATGATTGTGAGTGTAGCATGTATAGAATTGCAGAGATTTCTGCCAACACTTTCTCTACATCATGTTAATATATTCATAAAGCCATCTTATTTAAAGAAACAGTTCATAATTTATGGACTTAAGTATGAGTTGCATCAAGTCCATGCACTAGAGCAAAAGCTTTTGAGCTGTATTTTGAAAAGTCGTAGCTCCCTTGCCATGCACTTCCTTTTTAACTGCTCTGCTTTCTTAATGTAGTATTTTGTAGATAGAGTATCCTAGGGAAAATATATACAGAAATAGAAAGAAACAGTATCACATATATGTCATTTGCTTCTACTGACAAGACTACACGTCTGGAGGCATTTGAATAATGACATTTGGTTTCCTTACATATTCCCAAAGAGCATGGATCCAACCAAATTAAGCTTTAAATAACAGTAGCTTTAGCTGCCATTGTTAAATATGTCACTTGGTGCCCAAGAGATCCAGTGCTACAGGCCTCAGCTAAATTTGCTGTCTGTATGACTCAGGACAAGAGGGAACAAAGAGCAACTCAACCAGTGGCTTCTGGGCTTTCCATAACATAGGCTACTTCATATGATTTATGTGGATTTGTTTTTTGGTCCCTGTTCACTTAAGAAATGCGAGAACAGTCTGTCCATGGGGTGGAACAGACTGTCATAGAGTTTTTTAGTACACTGGAGGGCTGTACAGTGAGTTTTGGAATGATTGAGACTCTCCATTGAACTTGGTTTGTCTTTGCTATGAACTTGTGAAATTGTATGTACCTTTTTGAAAAACTTGATGCAAACACTAAAATGCCCTTTAAAGTGAAATTGGTCAAATTTAAGTTCAGTCTAAGGAAGACTGAAATACAGTCAAAAGTTCCTGAACAAGCAATATGCGATGTTTCTGTTGCCTCTAACGTCCGTTTCTGAGCATCAGGGAGCAACGCAGGCATTTAAGTGGCACCAAAATTAAGCACCGAAATCAGCGTTGCCATTCAGTCCAGTAGATACTGGTCGTTTAGGCACCAGTGTCGTATTAGCACTGGGTCTTGGTACCCAACCCTAGACATAAGTTGTTGCCAGTACGTTCAAAAGCAGCTCAACAAATAAAATGAGTACACCACGTAAATTACAGATCATTTCGACCGACAAGTTTAAAGCCACTGATCTTAAATATTTCTATAAGATTACATATTCATGACTAAATACAGAACAATGGTCATTAATCGTTGAGTTATTGAGTTTATTTGCTTCATCATGGCTGTTCGTGGCGTGGTTTGATGAGATTGTTATCACATTATGATTCAAATGTTGCTAAACTCTGATTGGTGCTTGGATGTATACTAAGACCTAGATACAGCGTTCGAGGTAGAGCCCTGTTCATTCCAATGAGAGTTGCTCAGTGGCGCATGAAGCTATCATGGAGCCAAAAGTTACATTGATGATCGTCGCAGAGCAGGTTTACAGCAAAAGTGGTTTAGATAACCTGGATAAACTGTTAGCTTGTTGTGTCCGAACATCTCTTCTTGTAGCGATTTGCCAATGATTATAATAAAGAATAGAGATGATGGGCAAATATATAAATAAGACCCAAGTAATAAGACCTCAAGAATTTCCCATTAACATTGGGTCATCAGTTTACTCAGAGCCACTGAAGATCATATGACTAATGTATCATATCAGTTTTATCTTAAATGGGAGTTAAACTAGGCTATAGATGATTTGAAATGTTACATAAACTATACGGTGGTTGCTGTGCTTGGACCAATGACATTATAAATGGATGTAGAATCATAATAGGAATTGCTGTCTGTACATTTGTCCAAAACCTTTTGCTTATTGGCGTAGGAAGCAGAATATTCAGCTCCAGATGAATTACCCAGGATCCCCAGGCCTTTCATTTGTCAGCACTAATGACCACAGTTCCCTCCCTCTCACTCTGCTGTTGTTTTACCTGTAATAATGGATTGATTTGCGGCTCTCAAAGCAGCTGTGAGCGAGTGAAAGAAAGTTTGCATTGAACTCATTAAAGTTTGTATTATCCAGTGTTTAGCACACTGATTATAGCAAAAGGAGCCATCTGCTTGGGGGAGTGGAGCTCCCATCACAGCTCTGTATAATTTACCAAACAAAGTTTGTCCCTCCCGTTAAAAATCTGGAGAGGTAGACCCGGGGTTTATGTCAAACAGTACACTAAAAAGTGTCGGTGTATCTCCAGTGAATAAATATTATGTAGGTGATGTTTTCATGGGGGTCGTCCTTGGTGCTCTCTGTGTCATTCAATTAATGCAGTTAGCTGTTAATCTGTTCTTCGAAATTGGATTGGCTTCCTGAGAAATGAGATTGACTTTTTTCTCATTAAAAGGCAATATTGTGGGGATTTCCTGGAGGCCCTTCCTCTGGACAACATAGCATAGCGTATGTCTACACATTCTCACTCCCATCACGTAAAATACAGACACTTGTTCAGGTCCTTTGTCATTGTTATTGACGCTAAAAGTCTCCTTTAGCGTCATATAACACCCTTCAACTAAACGTGCTTGGTCGGGAATATTGGCATCCCTTTTGACGCAGTTAGGTTAAGGAAAAGCTCATGGGTTGGCTTATGTTTCTGTGACTCTCCGGAATGGGACGGTTGAGTTTAGGGAAAGGTCGTGGGTGGGCTTACGTTTCCGTGACTCATGGTAAGAATGGGACGGTTAATTAAAGACACACGCGGGACACAAACCCCGGTCTCCTGGGTGAAAGTCCTGTGTTTGACCCAACCAATCTCCCTTTGCGGAATTTCCCCCTTATATGCTACCCGCTAAACCCCGTGTAGATGTAGATGCTGCTCTCCCCGGTACGTTCTACAAACACGCTGTCACTGTCCAAACGTCCGTATTTTACGAGTTCGGAGTGAGAACGGGTTGCGTATGTAGCGTATAGCATATTTCTCTTTAGACCTGTTAGCAATCTGGATTTACATGGTATTTGGGTTATACATTTGTATACTACTAATACTCACATACCTCTTACATTCCTCATCAAAGAAAGAACATCATTGGTCATTTGTTCAAGTGTTTTCATGAAAAGCATTCTTGACAACTAATGACTGTTTCATTCTTTGCCCTGATGGGCCATTAACGCGTCACAAGTGTCAATCTCAATAGCACTGCATTTCCATCTCTATAGCAGGACACACATACACAGCCCCCAAAATCCATAAACAGCCAGGTTGCCTATCTTACAGCTCAAACCAACACAAAACTGGTGGACTCTAATCTTGCTATCTATTTTTAGAAAAAATATGCTGCCAATGCAGTAATAGTCTGGTCATTTGTGCTGTGTCATTCAGTTCAGTACACACAAAGCCTCAGAGGTTATTGTGAGCAACTTCTGGAAAATCAAAAAGTCATTTTTCCTGAAAAAAACATCCATTTGGTCCAATGTGATGCTGTTTTGAGTTGTAAGCAGCATATAACCTGCAGCATAAAACATAAGCAGTGTGAAACAAATGCTGAAACATCGTAATGAATTTCAGCATTTTTACTTTTGCAAGTTAACTAAATGGTAAATATAATCATCAACATAATCGCAAATCAGCAAATGATTACATTTTTATATTTTGTCAAACGACAGAATGACAAGCCCCCTCAGCATTTCTATTTGTCTCTCTATCTCGCCTGTGTGCAGTGCGTCTTTCAGTTCAACAGTCAACACACAACCTACCATCTGATCGCACACATCCACACCAACCTATACAAATAATACAATTTAGAAACGGCAGTGCTTTGTTCAAATGAGTCATGTAAATAACATTCCTAATTTTATTATGGCGTACTGGCACACACGGGACTCCCGTGGCGGAACACAACTTTTATAGTCGGACAGAGTGTGATTAGTTTCACTTTCATATTTAATATTTTACACCTGTTTTTAACAGTCTATGTTTTACACATATGAAAGGATATGAATACTGTGGGCCTACATACCTTAGTGTGTATTGATGTGCAAATGAATTTCTATGTCCCATTCATTGTCTCAATGCACTGTATGGCCATCAAGCAAATGCATCAATTCGGCTGCGGAGGAGAGTGCCAATGTTAATCTGCGCTTCTCCTGGCGAATGAATAAAAAAAACTCTCTATTTGGTTCTCTGTGCATTGCATTATGACAATATAGGAATGTGCAGCGTAGGTATTTAGGAAAGGTCAAGGCAGGAAGGCAACAGCATACACAATGATGGAATAATACTTTTTGTGTTTGCCTGCACCTCTGGATTTTCTGCAAAGCGGACCAAAACGACCTCTGTTGTATTTTTAGCCACCTTAATTTATTTAGAAGTCAATTTTAGTGTCTGATTTAAGTGCCTGCTCCATTTGTTTCAGCTAATAAAGCCAGCAGCTTCATAAGGATAAAAAATGTTCATTACCTTTCAAAGTTCACTGGGTTTTTATCTGTCCTGTTAAGAGGCTTTTAAGTGCATTGTTAAGTTGCCCATTCATTCAGGTCCTATTGATCTCACATGGCAGCTGGAGGGCTAGCCAAATACCATATTTTTGAAAACTTCCTCTTGCCTGTAAAATGCTTACATACTAATTATTTTTGAAATGTTGGACTTTCTACACCCCCTCCTAACCATTAGTGATCGATATTGTTTGATATTTCTCTGCACACGGCCATTACTTGTGTCACTGCTGCAATTAATGCATGGTGGGTATTGATGCAAAGCTTCCGCTTGTCTCCAGGGTTTTACACTGTGTTAGTTAAACTTGTGCCTGAAGATTTAATGGTACGAGTTTTCATCTTCTGCTCGCCTCTTACCTTTATTCTTGCTCCCTTTCTTTGTGGATCTTTCAGTCAATAGTTTGCTCAAGCAGTGTTTGATGTCGCAATTCAGTGATTTTCTGTCATTCAGACATCCTTTCACCAGTTCGGTCATGTCCACCCAGCTTATTTCTGACACCAGCAGCAGTATAACAATCCAGGGAGGATTCCAGTGTGTGAGCTCCGTGTGTGAGACAAAACTTTTTCTGTAGCACCTATGACAAGCCAGAATAGATCAATGACAAAAACAGTCAAGATTCACAAACAGTTTCTCCCCGTCTCCATCACAAGCAAGTTTCAGACAGCATTACAACCGCTGCAACTTTCCCCATCTCTCCCTTCATTCTCACAGATGAAAGTTTCTCTCTTCCTCTTCTCCCCCTCTTCTCCCTGTTCACTTGTCGCATCTTTTGCTTGCGATAAATATAGACACAACTTTGGCATATTTTAATGCTATTTACATTCAGCTCTATCCATCTATTTCCTTGCCTGTCGGGCAGCGTAGTCAATTATATGTATGTCTGCAAGCAACGCTCCAGGCCTCCCCCACATCCAGTGATGTAGAGATGGGTAAACAATATAAACTTGGGCCCCTAACTGAACCCACTCTAATATATATAAAACAATTACATGTATGCTGTCAAACTTTTAAACATTTTAAACTTATTCCAACTTGATAGCGACTACACTGCTGCACTGTGTATATCTTTTTTTTAGTGCTGTCAGTTAAACGCGTTATTAACGGCGTTAACGCAAACCCATTTTAACGGCGTCAATTTTTTTATCGCGAGATTAACGTTCTTTTTGGCCTAGCAAACTGTAGTTTTTTTCACATGCTGTTGCAACAACTAGTAACGTTAGAAAAACTACAACACCACACCGGATCTAGCTAGACCGGAAACACAACAACAGGCACGCTGCACACACTTGTTTGGGCTTGGAGCCGGCCAAAGAGTAGTACATACCTGCAAACTAGTCGCTTTTCGGCGAAAATTGGCGTTTCGAATGGGGTCTGAGACCCGGAGCTAATACAGTACCGGTGCCTTAACGACCGTTATCTACCAGACCGAATAGTAACACGGATTTCGGTGCCTTATTTAGGTGCCACTTAAATGCCTGCACTTCTCTCTGATGCTCCGAAAATGGACGTTAGAGGGAACTGAAACATCGCCGCGCGGGACACTAGTCAACACCACACTTAGCAGCAGCTAACGTTAGCCTACCGTTAACTACTCAACACCACACTTAGCAGCAGCTAACGTTAGCCTACCGTTAACTACTCAACACTACACTTAGCAGCAGCTAACGTTAGCCTACCGTTAACTACTCAACACTACACTTAGCAGCAGCTAACGTTAGCCTACCGTTAACTACTCAACACTACACTTAGCAGCAGCTAACGTTAGCCTACCGTTAACTACTCAACACTACACTTAGCAGCAGCTAACGTTAGCCTACTGTTAGCTAGCAGCTGGAGTAAACACGGTTAAAATGCTGACAGCTAAACGGTGTAAAAGTGTGACTGTATTTCACTGGAGAGGATTCTAACACCAGACTGTAGCTGCCGCTGTCTGAAAAACAGACTCAGCCTCACCTCGCCAGCCTTGTGGTGCATTCAAAGTTGTTGTAAAATACCCTTTTCCCGTCCAGTGGTGGTTTTCGCCGTTTTGTGCTCCTTTTTTTTTTTTTTAGATTAACTTTATATTGTTTTATATTTTTGAACATACAGAACAGACAAATAAAATTGAACAAGGTGTTCCTTTTTTAAATAATATATATATATATATATATATATATATATATATATATATATATATATATATATATATATATATATATATATATTTAATATGATTAAAATGAGAAAAAATAATGGGAAAAAAGAAATCAAGGGACATTTAGAATAGATAAAAATGTGCGATTAATTGCGAGTTAACTATGACATTAATGCGATTAATCGCAATTAAATATTTTAATCGTTTGACAGCCCTACTGTTTTTACACTCCATTACTTTGACCCATGCAGTGCAGCCTGAAAGAGATTTTCCACACACTGAGTATCTGTGGTTGGCTCGTTAAGTCTGCTACTTAGTAGGGGTGTTGAAATGAATCATTGTATCGATGCATCGCGATGCCGACCTGGACAATTCTGCATTGATGCAGTGACAGACAATAGAGTGCGGATCGGGCCGCATATTTCTGTCTGAGCCCGGCCCGCGTCCGACAGAGCAGTAACCGAACCTGACCCCAGCCCAACAGGCATTAAGATATTTCTGTCCGAGCCCGACCTGAGCCCGACACAGTTAAAATCTCATTTTTTTCTCATACTAATGACACATGTACGTTTGTTTGTGTGGAAAGCTTTTATTAAGCAACTGTAGGAAGGCATTCAGAAATGTCAACAGATGAGGCATCAGCTCACATGGGGCAACAAGTCTCACGTTAACACAGGCACGCGTGTGTGTCTGTAGCTAAGTCTGTGTGTGTCTGTAGCTAAGTCTGTGTGTGTCTGTGTGTGTCTGTAGCTAAGTCTGTGTGTGTCTGTAGCTAAGTCTGTGTGTGTCTGTAGCTAAGTCTGTGTGTGTCTGTAGCTAAGTCTGTGTGTGTCTGTAGCTAAGTCTGTGTGTGTCTGTGTGTGTCTGTCACAAAAACGAACCTTTGCATCATGTGAAAAAGGCCCATTGGCTACCTACATAATCAGCTGTTTTAAATTTAAAATGTTCAATGCCTTATCACGCTGATGTGACCGAGCCCAACCCTAACCCCAACATCATTTCTAAATATCTGTCCGGCAGTGGAGGTTGTTGATCAGCTGGACAATTGGCCATTTAAGACACAAAGGTTGATATAAATATTTAAAAAATAAGTGACATAAGTCAGCTGAAAATAATCGTCTAAAAGAGTAACTAGACCCAAAAATCGATAAACCTTTATTATAAACTAATATAATACTTGTCTCCGATAGTCGTTAGGCCTGTAACAACTATTACATAGTTGTCTAATCGCAATATTTTTTACATAATCGCCGTTTCTTTGTTTAACTGCAATTTATTGCCATAACCAAAAGATGTGTCCTGGAATTTTTTTATTTGACTGAAAGAGACAATTATATTGTTAATCGCAATTATTTCTGGGACAATTAATTGTACAGCAAAATTTTGAATTGTTACAGGCCTAATAGTCGTTTATTTTAAAATGCTTGTGTGTACAAGAATGGGTGTCCTAAGACACATTATCAGAGAAAAACATAATTATACGCTCAGTATAAAAGAAAATTGGTCAAGGCGTGGCCAATCACTTTGCAAGAATTATGGCCCAAAACCTTTGATAAGTGGTGTTTTTCTTTCATTATTTATCAGTGGTGAGTGGCTTTTGCACGTTTCTTTATCAGAACTGCTTCATGCCTACTGCATTTTTGATACCGATACAAATATTGATATTAGAGGGGTTAAATCAATCTGATTGCCACAGGAAGAAAGCATTTCCTGTGCGTTCTATGGTGCGTCGGGGTGGTAGCAGCCTTGTGCTGAAGGTGTAACCAGCACATGGTGGAGAGGGGGAGAGTCATTGTCCATGATGCTCCGCAGTTTGTGCAGAAGACAGTCAAGTGAAGAAGGGATGTTAATTATTAACTGTTAACCGACAATTAGAATTTTGACCGGTTAATCAGTTTTTTATTTTATTTATTTTTTAAGATTATTTTTGGGGCATTTTAGGGCTTTATCAGACAGGACAGCTGAAGACAGGAGAGGGGGAGAGAGACGGGGAACGACATGCAGCAAAGGGACACAGGTCAGAATCAAATCTGTGGCCGCTGTAGCAAGGACTGAGCCTCTGTACGTGGGGCGCACGCTCAACCAGGTGAGTTACCCGGGCGCCCCAGTAAAAGTTATTTTTAAAAAAAATCGTTTTTTCCATGATGAAATAAAAATAGGCTACACAATCCATTTCTTAATTGCTAGTTAACTTGTGTTTTACCGTTTTAACATTCAATCGGGATTCCAGGAAAGTGGTTGTACGTGTCCACGATAATGCACACCATGTCGTGGCTGTGCAATTATTATTATTATTATTTTTTTTAACCTTTATTTATCCAGGTAAGTCGATTGAGAATGAATGAAAGAGGGGAAGCAAGGACTTAGAGGAAGTACATGGTGTTTATGGGTTGCCAGGTCAGTGCTGCCACCTCAATCTTTTACTAATGCTCCTGTAGTATTCAGCCTTTTTAGATTATTTCACAATTGTATGAAGTTTTCCACCTTCATTATAAATCAAAAAAGTGGGTTTAGAGAACAGCATGTGAGGAGGTTCCTCTCAAGAAACCAGTATGATTTGGCATACCTACTCACCAAACCATGCTCATTATAAAAGGGTTTTTAATCAATCCTAGTTCAGAGCACATATGGTAATTCACGACTCGCTGTGGTTTTGAGCTTAATTAGCTAACTACCCAGATGTTTGTCAGTAAACTGGGCAAAGCGCAGACCAAGCTGTCCTTCTTATACGACAGAATAATTGATCACTTTATTATAATAAGCACCCATGGTGATAAGTTTGAGACAATTCAATTCAAATTTATTTATAGTATCAAATCATAACAAGAGTTATCTCAAGACACGTTACAGATAGAGTAGGTCTAGACCACACTCTATAATATACAAAGACCCAACAATTCTAGTAATTCCCCTCCACAATGCAGGCAATAGAAAAATATTACCTCAAAGCCTGACCGGCTCGATAAATTTGCTGTGATAAATGAATCAAAATTACAAAAGACAAATAACTGCAAAATGGATTCTACATGTCAGGGGATGCATGAATGTAAAAACATATTTGTGAATTTTGTAAATAACAAAAAAGAAAGTTTTTGTAAGTACAGGAATGTACATACAGTCACATGTTTGTTAATCTCATAACGTGTGTGAGGTTCATATTACAGTCTCTGCAAGTCGGTTTTGTTTGAGTCAGCGGGCAGTTGGGCCTAAAGAGGAACCCTTGAGTTGACATCATCTTCAGATAATGTTAGACATAAAATCCAGACTTATAAGAATTTAAGCATTCAAATTTCTCTCACACATGAGATTTTATGATGTGTGAAGTTTAGGGGTGTCACAATTTAGATTTTAATTTGAAAATGAGCTTTCGATTTCAACATCGAAATCATGAGCAGGATTGGCGATTCCACCCGTATTTTCTTCTCTCTCCACCCCCGTCTACTTGCTCACGTCTGAAGAAAAAAACAAAACAGACACAGCGTAGCTTACCCGCCCGTAGCATGCAGCTAAAGACACAGGGTAATGCTAGTTTACCGGTAGCCTGCAGCTTCACTATTTCAGACTCCATGACCACTGCCGGAGTCGGAGATGACAGAGAAACAACAGAATTGGAAAATACTCCTGGCTGTAAAGCCGGTGGGCTCCAACAGGACTGCATGGTGCCTTCAGTTGCACCTCGTTAAACTAATGGTGCATTCAATTGCACTTTGTTAATTTTGAGGAATTCAAACTGTTGTTGCAAAGTACCCTTCTGCCATCTCATAGTTCCTTTTGTGGCATTGATGTCCCTGAATAAAAATGTTCAAATCGAAAATCAAATCAAATCATGACCTTAAAATCAAAAGTCGAATCGTGGATTTGGAGAATGGGGACATCCATAGTGCAATACATTTTCTACCATATTTAACAACTAGTCCAAAGTCTAATCATCGTATCCCTGCTGTGCAGCTTCATGATAAATCCAGGGGCACTGGTGTGCGGCCAGCAGCCAAGGCTCCTGCCTGAAGCACCTTCCTTACTTCACGGATAGACCTCTCTCCTTTTAACCACTGAGAAGAACAATGACCTGTCCAAAGTGATTGATCTCCCTGAACTGGCAACTGGATGATATATTTCCATTTCTTCCTCATCCTCCAGCTGAATGTGCAGGGAGACTTGTGAAGGTCAGGCTGGCAGGCATCATTCACAAGTGACCGCCAGGAGTGTTCTACACACACAGCAGTAACATTTTTACCTTTTTATTGGCATATAGATGAGTCTGAGTTTTCATGTGTAGCATAAGGTTGACCTAAAATAAGATTAAATCATCCCTACGGTCATGCTACCTTTTTCCTTTGGTGTGTCCAGGGAGTTGGCGTTAAGGCCCGGTCACACCAGCAATACAATTTGTGAAATGTATTTCAATGGAATTGCTGCGGTTAGTGAATTCACTCGTAGTTGGCGATGTAAACCCACATGACCAATAGCACCAATAGCAAACCATCTTAAAAATGCTGACCATTGAGGGAACAGAGAGCTGAGTCCAAAATTATGGAAGCTTTCATAGCTTATAGCTGTGTTGCACCAATCACTTTAACCTCCTCTGTCGGAATATAAACTGCTTTACAGAGAGGAAAGGTTTGGAGACAGTTACCAGAGTTTATGGTACAGTCTTTTGACCAAACTGTGTGAACTTATTGATCTTTTAGCGACTGAACTAGTGAGCTTGCTAATAGTATCAGCTTGCTGACAGGAAGCTTTATGATGTACAAACCGTAGACTGTATATAAAGATGGATGCCAAGATGAAGCCAATATATCCCTGATACAGGCGCAGTAGTGATCAGGCAGTGGAGCCGCGTTATCAAAGTCCCACCCATACACCCGCCTGACCAATCGCAGGTCAATCACAGCTATCAATTATGACGCTTCACCCCGTTTTATAGCATAAAATGACTAATAAAAACCAAACTTAGCAGAAAAATAAACACTTGAACAATCATCAGCGTGATCAGAACTACCTTAAAATGACAGAAACCATCTTTGGGAAACATTTGCAGGTACTACTGTAATTTGTTTTAGTTTGGCCCATGTCCAATCCACTAACATGGAGGGGGCGGGATTTATGACCTGTACTGCAACCAGCCACCAAGGGGTGATCGAGACGTTTTGGCTTCAGTTATACAGTCTATGCATCTACCCCGCGTTATTATGGATCACACACAACTTCTAGACAAGTCCCGTCCTACGAAGCAGCTCGATTGGTTGGAGTTAGGCATTGACCTCGAGTGGTTAAGGTTAGGATAGCCGACTGGTCAGGTGATAGGACCTGAACAAATCGGGTTACGTTCCCTTGCGTAAGCATGGATGCCTGGCCAATAGTAGTGTGTGAATGCTATTGAAGGGCGGGTCTTGCCTAGAAGTTGCGTGGGTTCCATAATAACGCATCTACCCCTGGTACAACCTGAAAAATAAGCTCAGGGAGCTATTACCTGACTAACTAATGCTAGCATAAAGAAGTCCACAGGTACAAATTAGTTTTGCACCAAATGTATCGTCAAGAGTGTTGTGAAAGTCGAGGTGCAGATTCGCCACTTTGTGATGCGAGAGAGCACATATGTGAAGTTGCAGTGACAGATTCGAGAGGTTGTAATCACTGAGTTGTGGTTGTGATGGAAAATGAACCAGAGTAAAAAAAAAAGTATAGGAGTAAATGTTGCATTATAAGTTTGCAGCTGTCATTGTGTTCATGTAAATATCAATCTACACATTTGTGAATATTTTTTCTGTAACTTCACATTCAGAATACAGGTGTGTGAACATTTTCTACAAGTGCAAATTTCAACTTACAAGTTCAGATTTTTTTTACAAGCTCTCATGTTTTTTTTCTTTGTATGACTTCAAATTCAGATCACATGTGTGTGAATATTTTTTACAAGTGCAAATTTGATTTTTACAAGTGCAAATTTTAACATACAAGTTCAGATTTTTTGTTCTGCAAGTTCTCACATCGTATTCTACAAGCTCTCCCATTTTGCACCATATTTACCTTCATAGGTATGGTTGTTTTTAGACATTTTAATGCAGAAAAGTTACATATTGTACCTTTAAATTTTGCGTTAAACATTAAGTTGACATAATAATAACCCAACATGTCATTTGGCCTCCATTCTTTTATTTTACTTGAGACTGTGCTGATGAGGACAAGCAATTAGTGACAAAAAACTTTCATATGTTATACAGTATATGCTGTGCTGTAACACTCATGCAGTCTTGTCTGCATTAGCACATTATATTAGTTGCTGTAGTCGCTTTCATTGTTATGTTCCACTGTGTGAGCAATACAGAGCAACACACATTGAAAAAAAGCACACCTCATTCACTAATTGAGACTTCCTTATTAAATGGCATCCGTCAAAATATATGAAAAAAAGTCTTTTTATTGGGAGACAAAAGAGAGAATGCTCTGGAGCTTCCCTTGCTATGTGTCTTTGGCAGGTCTGTAGAAAACACCAAACGCCAGCATTGGGTTTATTCTCTGTGTAAAATACTGTGCTCATAAATTGTTTATCCTATACATAACAAGTGTTAAAATCAAAGTCTAACTCATTTAGCACATAAACAATTCAGAAAATGCTGTCAGGCTTTGGAGAAAAAGAAAAAAAAAACACACAGATTTTCTTTTGCCAAAAATGTGCAGCTGCTGCCTCCGGACCTATGAACCTCTTTTAGAGGAAAATGGCATTGATGCATGATGGTTCCTTGGTGGAAGTGATTGATACCACACATTGGAAAGACTAAATTGCCACAATTTGTTTAGATCCTTGGCAGAGAATATTTTGCATTAATGAAACATTATCAATCATTAGCATGAATCTGTGTGTGAGCGTGTGTGCAAATTAGTCTCCCATTTTAGCCAGAGATGTGCTTCTCATGAAAACGAAAACACATATGTCTTGTCATCCGCAAGCCGCTCAAGTCTAGAAATTTGAATACGCCAAATAAAACATGTTAGTGTGCTCGAGGCTCAGTGCTTATCATGTTTGTGGGAGAAGTGCTGACAGCTTGATTAAAAAAAACAAACACTTTTCTACCAGTTTTTCTTCTGGGAGAACAGTTTGTCATCAATTTCTATTTTTGCAATACTATTACACTGTAAAGTGATGAGGCTTCTGAATATGAATATCACGACACGATGTAAAAGACCAACAAATACGTGACATGATCTTTTGACCCCTTCTATAATGTTTCTACTTATGCAATTGTTCCCATGCATTCAATCCCCCTCCTGCCCCATTAAAAACAGATGGTAACAGAAAGCATCATACTGTAAATTAATCGGAGGCAACCAAAAACAAGTGGAAAAACACAGCATCACTGTCTTTCACCCCGCCCGCCCATTTTTGTTGTTTTCTTCTGATGAATATAGAGGACTAGGATCAGGTAAAACTTCTGAAAAATAATTAGTCTCTGTAAGAATGAGGAGAAAAATGAGAAATGTAAACCAAGAAGAGGATGAGAATGAAGAACAAGGCAGAGACCGCTTTCTGTCATCGCTGGGCTTGTTCTGTGCCAAGCCTTTTTTCTTCATTCCCAGGGAACACAGACATCATTTTGTTCCTATTACCTGTGGTATTTGGCTCTGTTTGGTCTGACTTTAGCAGTTTTAATTTTTACAACAACCACAGCATGTTTGGGGGCTCAGGGGAAACTGAAATGTACTCTCTCTCTCTCTCTCTCTCCCTCTCTCTCCTCTAAGATCTTTCCTAGGCAGACCGATTTGACTGGAAATTGAATGGCAGAAATAGGACAAAAACAGTATCCATTTGATTTGAAATACTGTATTTGACATATTCTTCACGAGGATGTGCTACTTTTTGACTGACTTGGGAAACTACAGGAGACATGTTCAGCTGCTTCAAACACCTGTAAAGAAATCATTCTCACAAAATATGCTTTTAATGAAACTCTGCAGCATTACAAACTTGACTTCTTGAAGTAAACGGCTATATTTACATTCTATAGCTCATCCAACTTGCTGTCTTCCGAGGGAGCCGCATTCTCCTCCCATCATGCTCAAGCCAATACGAAGAACGCTGCTGTCTGCGACTTGGCAGTCTCGCTGGTCCTGACGCTTCCCACATGCAAATTAAACAGACAGTATGACATTTAAGTAAGTGCCATGCCTTCGCCTTTGACTTTTATTCTCCCCAAGTCTCTCACTCGCTGTCTTCTTTTCTCCTCACCATGAGGGCTTGGACAGTGGGTCCCGCTGAGGAACACTATGTATCATTTACTTATGCTGAGACACTGGAGTGGCAAAATAGCCTGCAGTCTGACCCAGTGTGGGAGAGAGTTCGTCATGTCCGTTCCAAGTATTTGTAAAGGCACTTCTTGTGGAAAATCACAAATACTCATGCTGTCCTATTGAGTTCTTGGTGCTTCTAAGAAGGATCCTGCCGAGCTGAAAGCCATTGACAATTTGTGGTCAGGTCACAGAGGATTGAACAAAATTGCAAGAAACGGATGAAATGTATTCTTCCATCTCAAATGAGAAGCTTAACTTTTTTAACTCTAAAACAAACTAATTTGAGCTCTTTCAAGATGTCTCCACAATAAAGACGAGATTAGAAATAGACATTGCTTCTTCAGTCCCTGCATTCTCATTTCTTAAAGTGCTCATATTCTGCTTTTTGGCTTTTCCCCTTTCCTTTATTGTGTTGTATATATTTCTATGCACGTTATAGGTTTACAAAGTGAAAAAGCCCAAAGTCCCCCCCAAAGAGACTTACCATCTCCAACAGAAAACTCTGTTCACAAACTGCTCTAAACAGCTCTATTGTAGTCCAGCCTTTACTTCAGAGACAAACGTGGTCACTTTGGAACACACGTTATAATGCTCACCTAGCTGCTAGCATGGCACGCCCTCATACTCTGCTTCTGACTGGCTAGTAGTCCTTACCTAGGTACTGTCAGGGCACGCCCTCATACTCTGCTTCTGACTGGCTAGTAGTCCTTACCTAGGTACTGTCAGGACACACCCTCATACTCTGCTTCTGACTGGCTAGTAGTCCTTACCTAGGTACTGTCAGGGCACGCCCTCATACACTGCTTCTGACTGGCTAGTAGTCCTTACCTAGGTACTGTCAGGACACACCCTCATACTCTGCTTCTGACTGGCTAGTAGTCCTTACCTAGGTACTGTCAGGACACACCCTCATACTCTGCTTCTGACTGGCTAGTAGTCCTTACCTAGCTACTGTCAGGGCACGCCCACATACTCTGCTTCTGACTGGCTAGTAGTCCTTACCTATCTACTGTCAGGGCATGCCCTCATACTCTGCTTCTGACTGGCTAGTAGTCCTTACCTAGCTACTGTCAGGGCACGCCCTCATACTCTGCTTCTGACTGGCTAGTAGTCCTTACCTAGCTACTGTCAGGGCACGCCCTCATACTCTGCTTCTGACTGGCTAGTAGTCCTTACCTAGCTACTGTCAGGGCACGCCCTCATACTCTGCTTCTGACTGGCTAGTAGTCCTTACCTAGCTACTGAGCATGTGCGACTCCCAACAAAGATAGAACAGAAGTGAGAGGTCTCACTCTGTAGCTAAAACAGAGAGCTCAACACACAGGGTGAAAAGAGGAGCTGCAGCAATGTGTAGTACAACAAAAATAAGGTGTTTTCTGAAAATTAAACCATGTAAACCTATTCTGATATAACAAGGGCTGTCAATCGATTAAAAAAATTAATCTAATTAATTACATACTTTGCAATTAATTATTCGAAATTAATCGCATACATAATTAACGGTGCCTGAACCAATACTTTTTAAGAAAGTAAAAAAAGAAAAGGAAAAAAAAGGGTACTAAACAACAGTCGGTGACATTAAAGAACGGCTTGTTTATTGCTAAGGCCATATGGTCAAAATTAAATGATTTAATAATAATGTATAACAATAACAATAACTTATTTCACTAGTAAATTGCTGTTGAACGACAAAAACAACCACAAGGTGGGAAAAGGACATTTACAATAACTTCAAATGCACCACGAGGCTGTAGTTTACCAGTTTCATTGAACGCACCGCCTGTGTTGTTTTTCCGACGGCTAAAACACAGTCAAACTTTACACCGTTTTGTGTTAGCTGTCAGCATTTCAACCGTTTTTAATCCAACTACTAGCTAGCGGTAGGCTAACGTTAGCTGCTGTTGAGTATAGTGTTAACTAGCTAGCGGTAGGCTGACGTTAGCTGCTGTTGAGTATAGTGTTAACTAGCTAGCGGTAGGCTAACGTTAGCTGCTGTTGAGTATAGTGTTAACTAGCTAGCGGTAGGCTAACGTTAGCTGCTGTCGAGTATAGTGTTAACTAGCTAGCGGTAGGCTAACGTTAGCTGCTGTTGAGTATAGTGTTAACTAGCTAGTGGTAGGCTAACATTAGCTGCTGTCGAGTGTAGTGTTAACTAGCTAGCGGTAGGCTAACGTTAGCTGCTATCGAGTATAGTGTTAACTAGCTAGCGGTAGGCTAACGTTAGCTGCTGTTGAGTATAGTGTTAACTAGCTAGCGGTAGGCTAACATTAGCTGCTGTCGAGTGTAGTGTTAACTAGCTAGCGGTAGGCTAACGTTAGCTGCTGTTGAGTATAGTGTTAACTAGCGTCCCGTGCAGCGGTGTTTGTGTTTCCTGTATCGTCTGTTTCAGAGCATCAGAGAGAAGAGCAGACATATCAGTGGCACCAGATTTCGGTAGCCAGGGTTGGCAGGAAGAAGATTTTTACAAGTAAATGTTCCAATTAATGATCCAGGCAGCACATTCTCGTCTCCCTCCTTCATTTTACAGTCCAATGGTGGCTAGAACGGCTGGAATGGATTAATCTGCGTTATTTTTTTTTATATATATTAAGATATAACCTCTAAATACAGTTATGAACCCGAAAATGAGCATAATATGAGCACTTTAAGGCATCTTTCCATATTTATAGATTTTGAGCGTGTGTGCTCTTTTTTGAGGCAATTTCACCGCAGCATATGAAAAATGTACAGGCCAACTGTGTAACACTGCCTCATGTTGTGTCGAGTATGGAGCTACCCACAGCCCTATCAACCCCAGAGAGGCCCCTCTCATGGGAGCGCTACCGACAGCTTCCAACAAACCAGTGCCTCCATCCACTTCAAGGTATTTAAGAAAAGGCCTGGGTGGAGAGAGGGAGAGAAGGAGAGAGACCGACAGAACATTTTCTTTTGTTATCAACCATGCTCGAGGCTGTATGGGATTTCTCATGAGGCCCGGAGTGCAAATAGACCTTATGGGGAACTGG